>NW_026652292.1:35251571-35422905 GCF_009828535.3 Hylobates moloch
CAGCTCACTGCAACCTCCACCTCCCAGGTTCAAGCAGTTCTCTGCCTCAGCCTCCCGATTAGCAGGAATTGCAGGTGCCCGCCACCACGCCTGGCTAATTTTTGTATTTCTAGTAGAGATAGGGTTTCACCATGTTGGCCAGGCTGGTCTCGAATTCCCAACCTTGTGATCTACCCACTTCGGCCTCCCAAAGTGCTGGGATTACAGGTGTGAGCCACCGCGCCCAGCCTAAGGCTGAAGGACTCTTTAGTCAGCTTGTGGTGAATGCTGCCAGGCCTGGGACTCACCTTTTAGGGCAGTGGGCTCCTCTGTGTCCCAGGTCAGATCCAGAAATGCCAGCCAAGAGCCAAGGCCTGGAATCAGAGACCCCAAGAGCCCACTTGGTGCTCTACTCCCCTGTCTCCAAGTTAGTACATAAGGTGCAAGACAAAATCCCCTTTACTTTTCTCAAGCAGAGGGTGTCTCTCACTGTAGGCACTATAGTGGGTCTCACCTGAAGCCAGCACGTCTTGAGTCTCACCCAAGGCCCATGGTATACTACTTGGGTGTTGCTCCTGGTTATTCTGGGCCCAAGTGCTCTTTAGTCAGCAGGTTATGGGTCCTGCTTGGACTGGGTCCTTCCCTTCGAGGCAACAGGTTCTCTTCTGGCCCAGGGCATGTCTTTAGAAATGTCATCTGAGAGGTAGGGCCTGGAATGGGGGCCTCATGACTCTGACTGGTGCCCTGTCCTACTTTGGGTGAGCTGGTATCCAAGATGCAAGACAAAGTCATCTTTCCTCTTCCCCCTCTTCTCCTCACGCAGAAGGAAAGGGTTTCTTTTGGTGCCATGAGCTGTGCTGCCTGGGGTTGGAGCAGGGGTGGCACAAACACTCCCTTAGCCTTCCCAGCTAGTGTCTTAGTAGGTCATCTTTCCCCAAAGTCTGCTTGCTCTAAGCCCGGCTCAGCACCGTGATTCACCTAGGAGTTGCAGTCCTTGTTGCCTAGACTGGCTGTCTAGTTTCTTTAGGGCCTCAGAGCACTTCAGCCTACAGTGGTGAGCCTTGACAGAACCACTGGGTTCTGACTGCTGGGATGGGTGATTCCTCTCTGGCTAGGGCTCATCTGAATGCTCCCTCTGTAGGCGGACATCAGCTGAGTTCAACCTGGTTTTGCTTGTTTTCCCAGTGACTGGGCAGCACTGAATTCCATGCAAAGTCTCTCAATCACCGTGCTGTCCCTCTCCTAAGTGCACAGAGGTTCTGTCCATGACACAGGGCTGCTGCCAGGGAATGGGGGAGAGGTGGCATCAGTGATTTAAGGATATCTTTCTTCCCCTTTTCAGTGCCTCTTTCAGTGATACGATGTTAAAGCCAGGTACTGTGAGTGCCTACTTGACTTTTCATTCTTATGAAGGTGCTTTTTTCATATAATTATTAAATCTGGTAATCCTGCAGGTGGGACGATCAATGGAACCTTCTCTTCAGCCATCTTAGTCTTGCTTCTGAGACACCAGTATGCCAATCTAAATAACAGACAGGGAGACTCTAAAAGAAAATGATATTTATTCAGGAATAGACATTGCAATGGGAATACATGTATTCAGGAAGGTAAACGAAGACAAAGGTTTTTAAAGAAACAATGAGAAGGATTACATAATGTTTTCAGATAATTATTTTTGACCACAAGGATCAATAACAAGGGTAGTATCAGTGTAAGACTGGATAATCCAGTTGCTGGACAGATGTCCTTGTAGAAGTATTTTTTTGTGTAAGGTTGTGTTGACCTTTGTGCATGGTTGTGGCTTTTACAGGTTGCTTCAGGATAGTTTTGTTTTCAGGCATTGGTGTAAGAGAGCCCTTCCTGTGTGACCTTACCTGGCTCCATTTTTCAGGATTTTGTTTTTTTTAACATAAATGACCCCATTTTGATTCTGACAACTTTTATGTTGCAAGCTCTTGCCATAATTCTTGTCCCACACAGGGGATTCCTTAATCAGTCCAGTCACTCAGTTATTTTTCTTCTGACAACATGGCTAGGCTATTGGCAATGGCCCATGAGTCTGTGAAAATACAGCAAGATATGGTGAGAAAGGTGGCTGGCATGGCCATTGCCACTGCATGTAGTTTGGCCTATTGGATAGAGTGTCCATGTCCAGTCTCAGTCAAAAGTTGGCTATTTATTGGCCAGATGGTGGTGGCAGCCCAATGGACCCCATCTGCTTTTAGTTTGGCAGAACTGTTAGTAAACCATGCCAGACCATTGGTAGGCATATTTTTGAACCCATAGGAGGAGCCAAAACATCTTCAACAGGTTACTTGGTCACTTTTGGTTAGCTAGCCATTTGTTCATGGAACCTACTGGTCCCATGGGGCCTGGGTGGACATGATCTTAAATATGCCAGTTTCAATGTGCCAGTTTCATTTAATAATCGAGCTCTGTTGAGCCTGTCTAATTTGATTGATGGAGTTTGCATGAACCCAAGTAAGAATGGGCATTTCATGTTGTAGTGTCATGTATGGTGCTCTGGCCATAAGATGCTCAGTGTCCAGAGACTAGTGCCTAGTAGCAAGCAAGGAGTTGCTGTTTAAAAGGGGTGTATCCGGGGGCTGCTTCAAGCGACTTATATATCCAAAATGTGAGAGGCTGGTACATCCCGGTGGTGGTTTTTTCTTGCCAGAGACTCCAATCAGCATGCATGGAGGTTTTGGACATCTGTAATTTGATTGAGCTAGCAGGCTCTAAGGGTTCTAAAAGCAGTGCCTGGACCACAACTTGCTGAATGGCTTCCAAGGCCTGTTGTCGCAAAGGACCT
The DNA here is from genome assembly GCF_009828535.3 of Hylobates moloch. Lineage (NCBI taxonomy): Eukaryota > Metazoa > Chordata > Mammalia > Primates > Hylobatidae > Hylobates > Hylobates moloch. The sequence continues at coordinate 35,254,363 of NW_026652292.1, forward strand.
CATTTAAAATTGGTGGGTTTGCTGGTCACTTTGACTAAGGAGAGCAAAAGGACACCCAGATTGGGTATATGTGGTCTCCAGTACTCAAAAAGGCCTACCACCTGCTGGGCCTCATTTTTATTAGGGGATGCCACAAGGGACAACACTTTTGTTTGGCTGTATCGGGGATACTTCTTTGGTGTTCAGCTTAAGTGGCCTTGGCATTTAGCCTGTGATAGTCCATGGTTAGTCTCCATGCCCTGGGGAGCCTTTTGCGACCAGCCAAACTGGGCTGTTACATTGTGAGAGGGTGGTTTATAACATTTATATCTGTATTAAGTCCTCAATTAACAAAATACTGTCCTATTCTCCACTCAGTATGTATAAGAGTGCTACTTTTGTTGAATAAGCCATTGGAACTTGGGAAGCTTAGGTGGCAGGCAGAAGTGGATATGCCCCACTGTTATGGCTTAAATCCTTAGCTGTGTTGGGGGAACATACCCCTTCAGATGGAGGTGGCCTTCTGTGCCCCAAGCAGCCAAAATGCCAATGGCTATGATGCACTGACTGGTAGGAACCATGGTCTCTGGCACCTAAAATGGCCCAACGGGCCCTGCCCACAACCAGATAAGCATCTTGGGTCACTATGTTTGTCCGAAAACCTCCCAATGTCATCAGTTTAATTTTTCACCTAAAAGAACAAGGAAATATTGTCATGTGGGCTCCAGTATCCAAGAACTCCAGAAAAGTCTGAATTTTCTTCTTTTTCTCTTTTCTTTTAACAAGAGTATTAGGCCAGTGGCCTTCGGTAGGCACCTAGAGACTTCGGCAACAACCCTAACTGCACCGTTTGGGTCTGCAGTATCCCTTTATTCAACAAACACACCAACCAGGTTGCTTGAGAGCTTACTGATTATGTCTGTATATGTCCTTTGGATCTTGAGTCACCTTCTCTGTGAAGGCCTGCATTGTGCATGCTGGTTCCCTCTCAGATGTCTCAAGGACCATCAGAGGACCTCTTTTTAATTCCCTCTCAGATGCCTCCAGATGCATCTGAATACCCAGGAAGGAGCAATCACATATGTGCACTAAGCCCCCTTGTTTCCACACTGCTTTCCTCTGTCACAATCTATACAGCCACCTCACCCACATTCTCAGGGTGTATGTGTGGCCTGTATCTCATGTATCACTGCTTCTTCCCATAAAACATCTAGCTGGTCTGATGTCTCCACCATGGGCCAGGTATGAGATAGGGTATTGCCCCTTCTACTTCACCAATGAGCCACTGTTCTGTCAGATTGAATCCTGCTTGCTGTGCCAATTTTGTGAAGAAGGTGCTCTCTGTGCACTGGTTATCAACTGTCCGAGTCCAGTGAGACAGAGTACACTCATACACAACAAGTTACATGAAATGGATTTGTTACCATCAGACAGGCAGCAAGGGATAACACAAGCCTGGGATTTATTGCTGCTGGTCCCCAAGGCTGCGGAGCGCTGCCCAGGGCAAACAGAATCTTATCTCTGAGTTCTTCACTTGTACCATAGCTGAGAGACCTCAGAAGCATCCATCCTGGATTTTATATCCTGACGGCACATGACTCGCTGCACTAAAGCATTAAAGGACATCCTGTTTCTAGGGAGGACTGGAACAGAGCCTGAGCCATTCTGGCCAATCCCCCTCTCATCTAAAGTTGTTGCATTCCTAGCACAGTCTACATATTTTGGATTATATCCTTGACATTGTTAATGTTATTTTGGTTAGACTCTGAGTTCTGTTAAAATTCTCCCCTGTGGGCCATCTTCTCCAAGTTTTGACTCCCCTTCCCAATTTGCCTACTTGTGTTTAATTTTAAGAGTCCTCAGGTAGTTTCTTTTTGTGTTTTGTTCAATGCATGCAATAGAATTGTTGAGAGAGAAAGGCTGTAGTTGGCTCATTCTAGCTTGTCTGTAAGTTCTTGTTTGTCATGTTCTCAAAGGTGAACAAAAATACTTGTTGAACAAATAAATGAAGAAATAAACTGCCTATTACCAATGTCTTTTTGGATCTATGCTTGAATTTTTTTCTTTCTTTTTCTTTTTTTTGACAGTTTATTTAATGAATCCTTTTAGTGTCAACTTTGAAAATGTAAATGCCACAAACGCCATCATGACCTGGAAGGTGCACTCCATGAGGAATAATTTCACATATTTGTGTCAGATTGAACTCCATGGTGAAGGAAAAATGATGCAAGTAAGAACCCTGCTTAATTTTCTATTTTCAAAAGTTCCTTTTTGTCCTGAACGGAGACACTGATGAATAAAATCACTTTAAACTCTTATTTCTGTGTAGGTTCAAATGGTGTGGGTCATCTGTTTTAAAAGACCCATGAAATTAATCATACACTTTCATGGTTAGGAAATGGGCCTTGAAGATTTTTTTCCCCCCAAAGAAGAACTGATCTTACTCCAGGTCAGGATTTGCTGTGTTCTGGTTTGCCTTTGTAATGGGATGCACTCACCAATGCTTCTGTCTTGTTCTTTTCTCTTTTTTCCTTTCTTCTCTTTTTTGATCAAGCAGTACAATGTTTCCATCAAGGTGAACAGTGAGTACTTCTTAAGTGAACTGGAACCTGCCACAGAGTATAGGGCGCGAGTACGCTGCGCTGGTGACAGCCACTTCTGGAAATGGAGTGAATGGAGTGGTCAGAACTTCACCACACTTGAAGCTGGTATGTCAGCCCCCTGGCATTTAATCCAAAGAAGTAGGTCTAAGAGTTAGACTGGTTTCCCTGAGAGATTTTGGTTGTACCAAAAACAAAGAGAAAAATATTTAAACAGAGGTGGGGTAGCATTTAAAAAATTAGATTCGATGCCTCATGAGAAGTGAACGGGAAACCGTCCACCTCAGACAGTTGACAGTAGCATTTTATTTATACTGTCTGTCTTCTCTCTTATCTTTCATTTTCCCAGAATGGTTTCAAGCCATCACTTGGTGGATTCACAGTAGATCTGGAGCTATATAAATTAGTATACACCTTTAGTTCAGGACTGGGGACAAATGGAAGTGTTAACGACAAGGAAAGCACTGGTCTCATCCTAAACAACTTGAGGCCATGTTTGGAAATGCAATGACATTCGGAACCTTTATGGTTATCTGTGAGTCATTTGTTCTGGTGATGCCACACTGTGTGCCCTCTCCAGCATGCTCTGTGGCAGGGTTTCCTCAGTATTGATTGCAAGCTTTTTCTGCTAAATAACTATGTCTGAGAACTCAAATGGGCCTCAGGAGATTTGATGGCCCAGTCCTGCTTCCATCTCTCTCTAACTCAATGTCATAGAGGATAACTGTTGCCCATTTTACAGATGAGGCAACTTGCACCCATAGCTGAAGAGATTTGCCCCAATTGCAGAGTTACTGAATGGTACAGACATCATAATAATCATAGGAGTGTGGTGGCTCACACCTGTAATCCCAGCACTTTGGGAGGCCGAGGAAGGTGGATCACGTTGTCAGGAGTTTGAGACCAGCCTGACCAACACGGTGAAACCCAGTCTCTACTAAAAATACAAACATTAGCCAGGCATGGTGGCACATGCCTGTAATCCCAGCTACTCAGGAGGCTGAGGCAGGAGACTGCTTGAACCTGGGAGGCAGAGGTTGCAGTGAGCTGAGATCATGCCACTGCACTCCAGCCTGGGCAACAGAGTGAGACTCCATCTAAAAAAAAAAAAAAAACATAGGAGTCAACATTTACTGTGAGCCATACATAGCTCGAAGGGCCCTCTGTGCTCCTGTCTTTTCATCCTGACAATGTGCAGTAGGTGCTCTTATGATCCTCATTTTATGCCAGAGGATATCAGGGCACAGAAAGATTAAGTAATTTAACTGGCCCAGCCAGGCACTGACTGAGCTGCGACTCACGTCCAGGCAGCCTGACACCAGAGCTCCACCCTTACCCAGAACTCAATTCTGTGTGTTCTCTCTCTCTTGGTGTTATTACAACCTCCAGATCTTGTTGATTCTAGTCCTGGCTATTTTAGTGTCAAAGGAAGGATTATACATATGTATTTTATTATTATTCTTATTTGTGTATGGCAGCTGGCAGAACTCTTTCTGTTTCATTCTGGGAGGACCATTTTAAAGCAGTGACTGTAATTTGGGGGTGATGGGCGCCGCTAATCAGAATCCACACATGAGGATGGTCATTAGTCAAGTTCTGCAGGCCTCCCTGCTTCCCTGTTGGTGCCTGCCCGTCCTCAAGCCCGTTGAGACTCCAGTAATTTTTCCTAGGGGTACAGGTTCCTCAATAATCTTTGTTCTGGAAGGCCCTGTTCATGAGAGGAATGTTGCATTTTCCTCAGTGTGTTTTAGAAAAGAATTTTTATTATTTTGGTTTACGTTTTCTGTTGTTTTTTTTAATTTATTCCAACATAACTAAAATTATGTAAAAAGGGAAGATGGCAAAAGAATAGAGTTTCTTTTAGATTATAGTAATAATCTAACATCTTGAAAACACTTAACTTTGCTTTTGATGATAACAAGAAAATGAGATGAATCTACTGAAGGTGAACCTATAGGAATTTTTTATTACTTCTGATCGCACTTTGCTTAATGCTGGAAAACTCAAATGCTTATGTGTATTATAACCATGCTTAAGTATAATTATAGTGAGCAGACATTGAGTTAAATGAATTGATGGTACAAACGATGTTGTTTATAAAATATAGTGCTATCAACTGTATTGTAGCACTTTTTTGTTATAAACAGTAATTTACAAGCCAGCTGAAGATTTTGCATTGAGCTTAGATATTGTCCCTGAGTATTTCAATAAAGTTTTAAATTTAATATTGGCTTCTCCAATGACTTATTTAGCAAATTGAAATCTGCTTTAATAGATTTAAAAATATATGGCCACCTTTAACTTAAAGTATAAAGTGTTGAGTCAACAACTAAAGTAAAAAACTTAAATGTCAATTATTAGGCAAAAAGATTATATTTTTATAAGATGGAGAGATACATTTTTATGTTATGTTCCAAAACAGTTCTTCTTTTCAAAGAAATGTTCTGAATCAGATCAAAAATTACTTGTCCTCTCACAAACCAAAAACTAAAAAAAACAGAAAAGTTATTTTTTAATATTTGAAACACCTTAATTTTGTTAAATTTTGTTAATTTCATGACAGTCCCTATTTAACACTTTCACACTTAGCAGCCAAAAATTTTTTAAACCATTTTAGTATGCAGAAATCATATTTAAAAAATAGAAGTTGGAGGTCCTAGCCAGAGGAATCAGGCAAGAGAAACACATCCCAAAAGGAAAAGAAGTCAAACTCTCTCTCTTTTGATGATGATATGATTCTATACCTAGAAAACCCTACATTAAGAGTGGACACAGGGAGAACGCAGATGCTGGGCTGAAGGGTCAGGAAGCTGCACACCCTGCACAGGGCTATGAAGCACCCACACTCGTTCTTGGCCCCCAGCAACTCCTGGGGAAGGGGTTGAACAGGTGGCCTACCCCTGCCGTGGACCTTTGGAATCCAGACAGCAGGAAACCCCACAACCCTCATGGACAATTGGGCTGGCAGGAAGAGCTTCTTAGAGAGGTAGTAGGAATAGAGCTTCATCCTGGGCAGGGCCCAGAGGGTTTGGTGCAGAAACCTCTGCAGTGGAGCATGGCCAGGGACACAAATCCCCCAAGCCTTGCCGTGCTCCTCTAGGAGATTTTGGCCATAGGGTGACTGTGAGACCTAGACAGAGGAGAATGGTCTTACCCATGAGATGGGGCCAGTCCAATCTGAGTGATCCCCGGTCTGCTGGCCACTCCTGAGGCTCCAGCCTCACCACACTAGCTGGAGTTGCATCTCAATTTCCTTCAGTTCAGTTCTAATTTTGGTTATTTCTTGTCTTCTGACAGCTTTGGTGTTGGTTTGCTCTTATTTCTCTAGTTCGTCGAGGTGTGATGTTGGATTGTTAATTTGAGATCTTTGTCACCCAGGCTGGAGTGCAGTGATGCAATCTCAGCTCACTGCTAATTCTTGTATTTTTTATTTTTTGTAGAGACAGAGTCTTGTTATGTGGCCCTAGCTTCTATCAAACTCCTAGGCTCAAGCAATCCTCCCGCCTCAGCCTCCCAAAGTGCTGGAATTACAGGCATGAGCCACCACATCTTGTCCCTGCTGACATTTTCTAAACAGATTCTTGACAAAGAGGCTTGCTGTTGCTTAACATAAAAGCTATTGGTTTTCATCTAAACAAAAGAACAGAGAGTTCTGAAGACATATAAGCAGCCAAAAAACATTAAAAAATGCTCAACATCGCCAATCATCAGAAAAAGTCATATCAAAATCACAATGAGACACCATCTCACACCAATCAGAAAGGCTATTTTTAAAAATCTTTGCATGTTGTTACTGTTTTTATTCTTTAGCTACCCCAGGTGGCTTCTGTAGCAGTCAGCACCACTGCCCTGCTAGACCTTCTGTAAGTATTAAAAGCCAACGTTCTTACAAGAAGGTTTTTACACAGAAGGAGGTGTTACACAAAAAGGGGGAAGGTTAAGCTACTGTATGCATTTGTTTGCAATGTGTCATCTCACAGAACTCATCCCTGTAACCCCATCAGGGCAGGAGCCTTCTTCACATGTCTTCATAATATTTCTTAAGGGAGGCCATTTTCCACAGTGCTTCAGCTCTCAAATGCAAGTGGAGCCTGACATAATAAAACTCTGTTTTCATTTCAACCATGATGTAGGGAATATATTCCATGTCTATTAATAGGTTGTAACAGTTTTCTAGGGCTTTAATAACACACTACCACAGACTGAAGGACTTTAACAAGAGAAATTTAGTGTCTCGTAATTATGGAGGCTAGAAATCTGACATCAAGATGTTGGCTGAGGTTGTTTCTCAGAGGCCACTCTCTTTGGCTAGTAGATGGTCATCTTCTATGTCTGCTCACAGGGTATTCTCTTGAGCTTCTCTGTGCACCTACTGCCTTTTCTAATGAGAACACAAGTCAAAATGGCTATTATTAAAAAGTCAAAAAGCAACGGATGCTGGGGAAGCTGCAGGGAAAAGAGAACACTTATACACTGTTGGTGGGAATATAAATTAGTTCGACCTTCATAAAAAGCAGTTTGGAGATTTCTCAAAACAGAGCTGCTATTCCACCCAGCAATCCCATTACTGGGTACATATTCAAAGGAAAATAAATCATTCTACCAACACACATATGTTCATCACAGCACTATTCACCATGGCAAAGACATGGAATCTACCTAGGTGCCCATCAATGGTGGATTGGATCAAGAAAATATGGTACATATACACCATGGAATACTACACAGCCATAAAAAATAATGAAATAATGTTCCTCCCAGCAACATGGATGTAGCTGGAGGCCATTATCCTAAGTGAATTAATGCAGGAACAGAAAATCCAATACTGCATGTTCTCACTTTTAAGTGGGAACTAAACATTGTGTATTCATGAAAATAAAGATAGAAACAATAGACACTGGGGACTACTAGAAGGGGAAGGAAGGGAGAGGGCAAGTGTTGAAAAACTAACGGTTGGGTTCTATGCCCACTATTTGGGTGATGGGATCATTCATATTCCAAACCTCAGCATTGCACAATATACCCATGTAACAAACATGCACATGTACTCCCTGACTCTAAAATAAAATTATAAAAAGAGTTTCTAGGAAGTATTTTTAAAAGTATTTCAAAGGAAAATAAAATGTGATAGGGAGGGATATGATTCACTAAAGTTTGATTATTAACTACTGAATGATGAAGTATTGACTATGGTTTCACATGAATGAGTTATATGCAAATATGCTAAATTACTTTCAAGAACATAATAGCATGCACAAAGAAGTCTGGAGGTTAAAGTAGCACTCAGGTGATGGACTTTGAATTTATGTTTTCATAACCAAACTCTAATTTAATGAAATCACAATGTCTCAAAAATTTGACAGCGCTGGGATATATATTTTGAAATATAGTAAACCCTATCAATGATAGTAGACTGGTAAACATTTAGTAAATACTGATCTGTACCTTCCAAAAAGGATGTTTTTCTCTGATTAAAATAAAGTTTGTGATTTGGCAAACTGAGAGGTGGAAGAAAAGTTGGAAGAGTTGGAAGAAAAATAATTCATATAAAGTTAAGGAAACTACTGATAAGTAATTTGGATTTTATATCATTACTCTAAAATGGAATCTGGACTATTAAACCATTAGATTATTAAACTAACAACTCTATACCACATCTCGTATTTAAATTGATTTTTGTTATCACAAAAGTTATTTAGGTTTGTAGCAATGCTACTAACTCTCTTAATTAGATACTTGAATTTAATTCAGTTATTTTTATTAGGGGCTATGCTAAAATATTCAAGCTATCTTTAAGAATTAAAGGGAAGTTTCAAAGTAAACATTAAAAATAGAAGTCATATGAGACATGCTATAGTTGTATTTTCAAATTCAGAAAGCTGAAGCAGCACATTCACAAAATGTGATTGAGTAGAGAGATGAAGATGTTTTTTAAGTCTGGATTTAAAAATGAGATATGCTGTTAGGGCTCAGTTGCAGAATGACATCAATACCTGTGAGTCCCTTTCTTGTCTCCATGGATGTGCTATAATTGGGTCATCTATATCTTCAGCAGTTAAAGCCGGATATTTCTTGTGGCTTATGAATGTTTTAAATTGTCTTTTGACTACTTTTTGTTGTACTATTCTTGTGAAGGTCATACCATGACAAAATTGTATCAGTAGAAAAATTGATTCTATGTGGAATACAGAGTATTACATAAATCCAACAAAACAATTTACAAATGAAAAGACATACTCATCTTAATAGGACTTTCATAATATTTTCATCAATCAATGATTAAAATGTGTGCCTTTTTAAGATTTTAAAATAAATTGCATTGATTTCATTATTTTTCCATTGCTGAGATTTTTTTAAATGAGAATTTTGTTGAACTTGTCATGCAAGCTGAGCCTTCAATTGACCATCCATTTTCTAAAGATGAATAATGGAATGACCAGACCCTAACTACCTTGAGCTCAAATCTTGGCTTCACTTTTACTTTCACCTGGGTGATTGGAGAAATTAACTTACCCTCTCTGGGTCTTAGTTTCCTTATCTAGAGAATGGGGTAAATAATCATACCTGCCCCATAGAATTGTTATGAGGATTAAATGAGTTAATATATGCAAAATGTTTGGAACTGGGCTGGCATCTAGTAACCTCTCTATAAATATTAGCTATTAGTATGTGTAAAAGAGATCCCCTAAATGGTTTTATGCATAGGTACCCAGAGTTGGCTTGGATATAAAGACCTGTCCTCATGATAAGTTGATTGAGCAAATGCAGATTTAGATGCAAAATCAATCAGTCAATCCGTTTACAAAGATATCTGAGTGAGGGATGGAGACAAGAAAAGATTGGGACATTGAAGCAGGTTGTTTTCTGAGTTCCTTTGAAGTTTGGTTTTTATTCATTCAGACAGTTTATAGAGCTTTCACGAAGTGCCAGGCCCTGAGGCAGATGCTAGAGTTTCAAAACCCTTGGCCCCAGGGATCCTGTGGTTTACTGACAGAGAGACAAGGAAGCACACTATTCTAAAGCAGCATGGTGAGAGCCACGATAGAAGAAATGCTGGGTGCTGCAGGTGCCTCAAGTGTCCACAGCAAGCAGGTGACCCAGGCGCAGGCAGGGTGCTGGGAGTAGGAGTGGGATGAGGCCTTCCCAGTGGAGGGAGACTAGCACTCCAGTGAGCGGGCCAGCCGTGGGTATGATGAAACGTGAGGAAGAATGCATCCTGCCCCTAGCGGGCTCCCCATCACTGTGTCTGTATCCATCACAAATGGGGCAAGGAAGTAGCAAAGGTCTACTGCCTAGAAAGTCAAAAAAAGGGGAAATTTACCTAACTCATCTGGAATTGGTCTAATGGACAAATTATTCCAAACTTCTTTGGTAGTTGTATGGCTTGATGTTTATAAAGGCTTTCAGAGGAAGCTGACCTTTTTATAAAGCACTGTACTGTGTGCACGTAGTGAGGAGTGAGCAGTGTGGCTGTGGACCAGTGGGTAGAAGCCATAGAGAGTGAAAAGGGGAGAGGCAAGCCTCAGGTTGCACAGGTAATTGTCATGTCCTTGACCATCTTAGAAAAAGGTTGAGCATATTGCTTTACATACATATTGCGACTCAAGAACTTTTCTTTGGTTAATTTCAGCTCCCTCAGAGGCCCCTGATGTCTGGAGAAGTGTGAACGTGGAGCCAGGAAATCATACTGTGACCTTATTCTGGAAGGTAAGATGTGCAGATTCCAAAAGCCTGATTGTTTCCAAAAGCCACATTTGCGGAAACAAATGTGTCTTCCTCTGGAGAACTGTGGATTGATTCAGTGTCCCAAATGAGAGGGATCTTCACATTCATCCAACAGAATTTCTTACCTAGTAGAGGAATCCCACTCCACTCCTCTGACAGCTCATGCAACTGACAGCCAGTTCTGATTGGTAGAACCTTCTTCTCTGCACCTTCAACTCAGGCCAGCCCTGACTTTTGCAGGGCCCAGGGCAAAGATGTAAGTAAACAACCACATATGATAGTTAAAAGTTACACATATTTAAATAGTCATACTATTTTTATTTAAAAATTATAAATCAAGCTTAAAAATTGTAATATGAAATAAATTTTATCCTTCTATCTTGCCTAATACACCTTCATGACAACCTGGAAGGCCAGGTTTGTATTCTGAACTCTGTGATGCATGAGTTTCACACTGAAACATGGTGATCCTGGGAGAGTTGGCTCTGGTCTCAACCTACCCCACTTTTTTTTTCACCTTTGGTTTGGCACACTCTGCAAGAATCTCTGTGCACAGACATGTGGGCATGCCAGTCTGCATATCTGGGTTCTGTCCACACCCCAAGCGGATAGCCACTCCCAGCCCACTCTCAGGGCTGGCGGTACACATGCCAGGGGAGGGGAGGCCTGAGGAACAGACCCCAGAAGTGGGCTTGGGACTGTGTGGGCAAGAATTTCTCTGCAAACTGAGGATCTTCCAGAGGAGGGCTGTGGGTATGGAGAGCAGCTAATCCCTGTACAGCTGCATGGGGCAGTACAGCTGCATGGGGCAACACAGCTGGAGGTGGAATGAGGCCAGTACCCAGGCTCCTCCTGCAGGGTCCCAGGGTGGTGCTGTTTGTACCCATTGCTTTTCTGCCCTTGACTACCCCTCACATTCTTTTTTCCACCAGGTTAAAGAGTCTATTCCTTGTGATTCTGACCTGAGCACTCTTCTCGGGACACATGATGCTCTTGAGGCTCTTATCTCCAAATGATCCTCTTCTCTGCTCACCTTCAGTTAGATTTGAATGTCTGATTTCAGACTTGGTTGAGAGAGTTATTTTCTCTATTAAGCTGTTTGAATTTTCTGGTGTGTGCGTATATAAAGGAGTTGAGGGACAGAAAAGATGAAAAAGGAGTTGTACAAATTCCTTTCAATTAAAACCCATTTAAAAGTGTTTATCAATTTTTTTTCAGCCATTATCAAAACTGCATGCCAATGGAAAGATCCTGTTCTATAATATAATTGTAGAAAACCTAGACAAACCATCCAGGTCAGAGCTCCATTCCATTCCGGCACCGGCCAACAGCACAAAACTAATCCTCGACAGGTGTTCCTACCAAATCTGCGTCACAGCCAACAACAGTGCGGGCGCTTCTCCTCCTTCTGTAATAGTCATCTCTGCAGACCCTGAAAACAGTGAGTCTGTTTTTCATTTTGTTTTGTTTTTATTCTCTAGGAAAATGCTGATGGCGTTATTAAGTAGTGATGGATAAATCGAGAAAACAATAACTTAGGAAGACAAAATGTCTAGTCGCCAAACAGTCATTTTCTTTTGGGCCAGGTGTGTCAACATGTTTCAGTGGGACAGTCCCCTCAGTGTGGGGAGAAGGAGACTTCAGCCATGGCTCAGGACATTTCTGTCCAGGGGATTCTTCAACATACATGGGAAATTATCTCAAATTTATTCAAGTAAATGCAACCCCAACAAACAGTCACCACTGAGAGTTGGAGTTACTATTTATGATCTTTGTGGCTTGTGAAATAGGAATTGCATTTACTATTTTGTAAAAAGTGTTGTCAGTCTTTGCACCTGGAAAGAGTCCATGAACATTTCCAGAGATCATCAGAACTGGCATCAAGTTTCACCAGAGGCTCTGCCAACTTTGTAGAATAAAAGATAACTGGCTGATCTCTTGCCTATGAAAGAGCAAACAAGGTGGAATGCCCTTACATGCCAAATCAGTAGTGATATTAATTTCCTTCTTAGCCATAAAAAGAGTCAACCCCACAGTTACATGCTATGAGATGATACACACATGGGCATACATAATGTAGTTGGCAAGTGGCATCCTGGGGTCATTCATGAACTTTGCAATAATATTACCCTTCAGTTCCTGCTATCAAAATTTCCAGACCCTTGTAGTTTCTATAATATGTATTTATTCAAGTTCAGCTTAAATTTGGGTTGAGTTGGATTAGAGGATGTTGTTGTTTTGTCTTATTTTTATGTTTTTAAAAGAACTATCCAGTATATATCACATGAGGAAAAGAAATTATATTGTGCCATAGAAGAAAAACCAACCTGAGTTGGTTTAGGAGTTGTTTAGTGTAACCTTTGCTTTCTGAAGAACTATATTAGAGAAAGAAGTTATATTCTGACTTCATTAGGATCTGAACAGGAAAAGGGGGCATTTCATTCAGCCTCGGGGAGCTGGTACTGGCCTCTTCTGAGGAAGGGAGAGACCAGTTCAAAGCAACACTGCTGAGAGCAATTACATATTTTGGGGTCTCCTACCATATCCTCCATCCCCATGCCCTGCCTTCAGATGCCTAGACCTTCTGGTGAGAGGCTCCAGCTAGCTATCCTTAAGTGTTTCTTGTTTCTACATCACCAGCATGTATAAAGTCACTCATGTACTATGAGAAAACCAGTAAGTTTAAGCCAGTTCACACTAGGGTGCGAATGAATGACAAAAAGATTCCCCTACTCTTTGATCTACCTCCATCTCTCAAAACATATTTTCAATTTAAAGAAGCAGCTTTCTAAGAGTTTCAACCCTGGGTTTGGAGTTAAATTTTACTAAGTATCAATAAGTCAAGTGAAAAATGTCGGCCTTAATATGTGAGGGGCATTTGTCTGCTTGATGGAGGAAGACAGGGAAGCCATGTGGATGGGATCTATAAAGCCCTCATGGGCTTTTACCTTATACCTAGGGCTGCACATTCCTTTGGGTGCCCCTAGCTGGATGATATTTTGATGCCCTGTAAAAATGAATCAGTGGTTTTCACACCACTATTCAGTTGTAATTAGGATTGCCAGGTAAAATACAGGATGCCCAGTTAAATGTGAATTACAGACAAACAATAAACCAGTTCTTAGTGTAAGTCTGTGGAAAGAGGAGAAATTCTCATGCCTCAAGGTTAAGGTGTATCCCTGTTGGAACTCAGTAGAAATGGTAGTCCCCTGAGGCCATGTTATCCTTTCTCCAATTGTCAGACATCAGGAAACCTACTTTATCATATAAAATATATTGACATGGCAGTATTAGTCATAAACTGTGTGCATATCTTTATATAACCCAACTTTTTATATACCTGAATATTTTCTTCTTTTTTGTCTTCTACTCAATTCCTACCTGTAACACATCTCAGAAGCAGTATTTAGTTCAGGAGCAACTGATGTTATTGTGGGAGAATTAGCCTGCATTAGTTATTCATTCAATAGGTATTTTTTGAAGCAGATCCAGTACCCAATACCAGATTCTAGATTAAGGATCAACAAATTTTGTGGTAAAGGGGCAGATAGCAAACATTTTTGCAGGTCATATAGTCTCCATTACATATTTTATTGTATGCCTTCTTTGTTGGTTTATTTGTATTTTTACAACCCTTAAAATGTCTTAGAACCATTCTTAGCTCAAGGGTCATATGAAAACAACCCTCAGAGGCTGGAATCATCCTCCTGGTGGTAGTTTGTTGACCCCTGTCCTAGGCGCTGAAGTCTGGTGGGGCTTCAGAAGATCAACATGATGGGCATCTGAAGGGCAGGTGGGAATATTTGCTGGGAAGTAAGAGACAAGAACTCACCCATGAAAACATCCCCCACCCAAGCACCTGTAACTATTGAAGTGGAGGTCTGTTACCTACTAGATACAGTGCATGTATGTATTTACTTTCTACCTTACACACTTAAAACAATTTACAGTTAATTAAATCTGGAGCATTGCTTTATTTGTTTATATACAGAAGAGGTTGAGGAAGAAAGAATTGCAGGCACAGAGGGTGGATTCTTTCTGTCTTGGAAACCCCAACCTGGAGATGTTATAGGCTATGTTGTGGACTGGTGTGACCATACCCAGGATGTGCTCGGTGATTTCCAATGGAAGAATGTAGGTCCCAATACCACAAGCACAGTCATTAGCACAGGTAAGAAGAACCTTCCATATCATTGCATTGCTATATTCACCTTGAAGCAAGTTCAAATGGGATTTCTGGACTACTTCACAGACTTTGTGCTAAGCTAATAATTTTGAAACGACAAATCCAGCATGGGTGTTAGGAATTCAGATGTTACAAGAATATGTTCTAAAACTTGACCTTTAAATCTACTTTTGCAGAGAATATCTGTACATGAGGTGGGAATTGATTTTCATGATTTTCATAAACTTGTTTCTTTAAATTAGTGCATAGTCTCGAATGGCAGAGGGACATTATTATAGAAGTTGTCCAGAGAGCTTTTACAAAAGCAGAGACTTGCATGCATTTGGAAGATGTTTAGGACATATAGTTGATGAGAATCGATCATCAACTTCAGTTTCAATAGAACACGTAGAACTTGTTCTCTTACCTCCCCCATTGGATTTGTAATGTGAAGACTGCTAGTTTAGCAGTCAGAGGAGTGCCGGTTTGTGTGGCTTGAGCTGGAGGGGTGGGTGGCGCCATCTACTGGGCTCAGGGAAAGGTGTGGTAAATGTCCCTGTTCAGAGGGTGATCAAGGTTCTGCCAATTTCAGTGGTATGGTGGGTTCTGGAAGGAGATTGCAGAGGTACAGGTGTAATGGGGAAATGAGGAAGTGGAAGCAAAGCTTTCAAGACTATTGGCTTTAATGGGAAGAGGGAAGACAAGTAACTGGAGGGGGATTTGGAGTCAAAGAAGGGCTTGGTTTTCTATGTCTGGTCTGATTCTGCACCCAGTTGTATGCACATGGATACAGGCATGTTTGAGAACTCTTGCTTCAAAGAACACTGCAGAGGCCAGTCCCTGCAGGCTTTGCTGGAGACAAGACAGTGGGGCCAGGTGTTTGCAACATGGAGGACTCCAAGGCCTCATGGAAGGAGGGAATATGGTGGGGATGAAATACAAAATTCCTGAAAGCCAATTACTAGGGGAGCACAAATTTATTTTTCATTTTTTTTAGGGGGTGTGGTGGGGAACAGACTGTCGCTGTGTTACCCAGGCTGGAGTGCAGTGGCTTGATCTCAGCTCACTGCAACCTCTGCCTCTTGGGTTCAAGTGAGTCTCCTGCCTCAGCCTCCCTGGTAGCTGGGATTACAGGCGCCCGCCATTACATCTGGCTAATTTTTCTGTTTTTAGTAGAGACAAGATTTCACCATGTTGGCCAGGCTGGTCTCCAACTGCTGGCCTCAAGTGATCCACCTGCCTCGGCCTCCCAAAGTGCTGGGATTTCAGGCGTGAGCCAACGTGCCATGCCTTTTCATTCTTTTTCTTTTCAGAATTAGGAAACGTCATTCTGTTATTAAAAATTTGTTGACTTTTTTTCCCTAGATGCTTTTAGGCCAGGAGTTCGATACGACTTCAGAATTTATGGGTTATCTACAAAAAGGATTGCTTGTTTATTAGAGAGAAAAACAGGATACTCTCAGGAACTTGGTAAGTTTAAAGCATTTAATGTGCCCCATGTGCAGACTTGTTCAGAACAATTCATGGATTCCTAGCTTTGGGTTTAGGAAGATGTCAGCACCATACCCAATTTTTGGTATCCCATTTATTCTAGCAATTGGGTTTTTAAAATTATTTTTTAATCATACAAACAAAACATTTTCATTAATTCTCATTGCTAAGTCTCTCTCTTCCTTCCTTTTTTCAGTCTCTTACACTCTATGTGAATAATCATCATTTTAGCTGAATCTTTGTCCAAATCCATAATAATGGTTTGTAAATGAAGTCTTAAAGATAGGATGCTGGAATCAAAGGGTTTCAACTTTTAAAATTTTTTTTCATTCCTTTCATAATTTTTAAGACTTTCCATACATGTTGTGAAATCACCCCCTAGAAATGTTCCCACTGTCCCACCAGCAGTGGAGGGGATTTTTGATCCTCCCATGGGGTTGCTTATTCCCCTTCTTTTTGTTTTTTTTTTTGAGACGGAGTCTCGCTCTGTCGCCCAGGCTGGAGTGCAGTGGCGCAATCTCGGCTCACTGCAAGCTCTGCCTCCCGGGTTCACGCCATTCTCCTGCCTCAGCCTCTCCGAGTAGCTGGGACTACAGGCGCCCGCCACCACGCCCGGCTAATTTTTTGTATTTTTAGTAGAGACGGGGTTTCACCGTGGTCTCGATCTCCTGACCTCGTGATCCGCCCGCCTCGGCCTCCCAAAGTGCTGGGATTACAAGCGTGAGCCACCGCGCCCGGACTTATTCCCCTTCTTTAGCTGGGTGCTTGATTGTTCACTCAGATCAGACCGGTTCTCAGGGGTTCTCCCTTTAGCAGGAGTGGATCCACAGTTTACAGTTGGCTCAGAGCAGGAGGGAGGTGTGTGACCTTGTGTCCACGGTCCAAGTGTGCATAAGCGTGTGTGTGGGAAAACAGCCTCAGCAAAGCCTTCGAAGTAAACATTCCTGGATTGTTTTTCAGTGACACTTGGATAACTGTGCACTGCCACAACCTGGGAACTAGAGTTCATCAAATCCCCCCACTTGCCTCTTTGAACATAATTCTTCCACTTCCTCCCTTCTTCCTCACTTTAGTAGATTCTCTGGTTGAGTCTTTTCTCAAACCCTCTTTCGAATTCAAGAACAGAATTAAGGCTCTTTTTTTTAGACTTTAGTTTGTTTCTTTTATTTTTCTTTTTTGGCTATGTGAGCTTGTGCAAGTTATTTAGTGTCTGGGTGTTCATTCTTCATCTGTAAAAGGCAAGACTTGAACAAGATTGCTCAACTCCTTCACAGCTCTCATAAACTATGTCAAGGCACAAATCCTCTAGAGAAACAGATAAAACTCCTTAACTTGGCATAAGCTGTTACAACCTCCAGAGCTGGCTATGGTTCTTCTATTAGTTGACATGAATATTCTGAGACTGTTTCCAAATCATGACTTTTCTCTTATCCCAACTTCTTTTCCTAGCTCCTTCAGACAACCCTCACGTGCTGGTAGATACGTTGACATCCCACTCCTTCACTCTGAGTTGGAAAGATTACTCTACTGAATCTCAACCTGGTTTTATACAAGGCTACCATGTCTATCTGAAATCCCAGGCGAGGCAGTGCCACCCACGATTTGAAAAGGCAGTTCTTTCAGGTGACGTCTATTTTTAATTTGTTTATTTATTCTTTCAAGATCTCATTATTTGAAATCATTGAAAATAATGGCTGCCATCTAAGACTGTGGCCAGGCTGAATTCCCTTCTTGCATGGCTTTATACTGAAAAGGTGTTCTTAAGCAAATTAGTAGGGTGAGCAAGATGGTGGGGGCGGGGCAGCGTTTTACTTAAAAAACAATATGACTTTGTAGTTTTAGAAGCATCTGAAGCACCACCAGCTCCTTAAGAAAGCCTGGCCTTTATGAAACTTTTCTCTTTTTTTTTTTCACTTTACCGAGCGTTGTTCCTATTTATTTGTAAGCCCCTTGCAAGCTCTGTTTCTTGCAGATTTGTGTGCTTTGGCTGGATCACCAGTACCCCTTGTTCAGTGGATTTTTTGCTTTTTATGCCATCTCCTGAACATTTTACCCGGTGTGCCCATGGTGATGAAATGCTGATTTGATTTGTGTTTGGTATAAACATGTTGGTGGTGCTGAGTTAACAACAGCGTTAGTGTCCGGCTCTCTCACAAGATGTTTACCACACTTTTAATAAAATATTTTTTTCCTTGAACAAAAAAAAACATTGAAAAAATCACAGATGGTTCAGAATGTTGCAAATACAAAATTGACAACCCGGGAGAAAAGGCATTGACTGTGGACAACCTAAAGCCGGAATCCTTCTATGAGTTTTTCGTCACTCCATTCACTAGTGCCGGCGAAGGCCCCAATGCTACATTCACGAAGGTCACGACTCCGGATGAACACTGTGAGTTTTCCCAAATCAAAGTTCTTCCCTTAGGAGTTTCTGGGAAACTAACAAATTACAGAAGTGTTGACTTAGGCTTTGTCTAGATCAGGAATTTTCAAACCTTTCTTCTCCCCATCACACCTCCCTCTTTCTCTTGATGAAACCCTTTGTGTCACAAAAAAAGGGTTGCACAGACTCTCACTATATAAAACAGATATAAATAGAGGTAATCTGTCTGATTAAGGCCTAAAATCTTCCTTCTGCCTCCCTCAGTGGCCCTTGAGACAATTCTCTGGAACTCAGTCTCACAATCCTGTACGTAGTTTGAAAATCACAGATAGCATATTTTAGTGTTGACATCAGAAGAGCCACAAGGCTTCTGTCTAGAGAAGAGTGGTGCTGGTTTTCTCAGCAGAATTGTTCTCTGCAGCTAGCTTTCCTCAGGCTTGCTTCCCTCAGCAGCAAACGAATTGCTTCTTGACTCTGTTAGGGCCTCCAGGGGCAATTTGAGATGGGTGCAGTGGGGTGGGAATTGAGCAGGGGAATGGAATACTTGCTCACAAACTCCCTGTTTGCATATTTGGTTGGGAAATGGTGAGGTGGAGAGATAGATCTTTTCAAAAATGCATTTGGCTTGAAAGATGGAGAAGTAAGAGGGAAGGGAGAAAAACAGTAAGAACTGGTTGATGGAAAAATTTATTCTCATGGCAAACCCTGACAACCAATAAACAGGAATGTGGTGAGAGAAAATAGATACTGATGGAAGAAAGAGGAGAAAAGAATATCTTCAATGAGGGGATCATAGAAGATCCTGGAAGGCACCCATGAAAAGCAAATAGATTCAAAAGGCTTGCCTGAAGTTACCAACTTTCGTTAATGTAAGGTGCCCTCACTGAAGCTGCAGCTGTAGAGATGGGCACATCCTGTTGGACTGCTGACCCTAGAGTGCCCTGACTGGTGATTCAGATACACGTGGCTGCAGTGGCAGTGTATTAGTCCGTTCTCACACTACGATAAAGAACTACCTGAGAGTGGGTAATTTATAGAGGAAAGAGGTTTAATTGACTCACAGTTCTGCATGGCTGGGGAGGCCTTAGGAAATTTACAATCGTGGCAGAAGGGAAAGCAAACGCATCCTTCTTAACATGGCGGAAGGAGAGAGAAGTGCTGAGCAAAGGGGAAAAGCCACTTATAAAACCATCAGATCTTGTGAGAACTCACCCACTATCATGAGAACAGCATGGGGGTAACTGCCGCCGTGATTCAATTACATCCCATGGGGTCCCTCCCAGGACACATGGGGATTATAGGAGCTGAAATATAAGATGAGATTTGGGTGGGGATACTGCCAAACCATATCATTCCACTCCTGGCCCCTTCCAAATCTCATGCCCTCATATTTCAAAACACAATTATGCCTTTCCAACAGTCCCCCAAGGTCTCAGTTCATTCCAGCATTAACCCAAAAGTCCAAGTCCAAAGTCTAATCTGAGACAAGGCAAGTCCCGTCCGCCTATGAGCCTGTAAAATTAAAAGCAAGTTGTTTCCTAGATACAATGGGAGTACAGGCATTGGGTACATACACCCATTCTAAATGGGAGAAATTGGCCAAAACAAAGGAGCTGCAGGCCCCATGCAAGTTCGAAATCCAATAGGGCAGTCATTAAACTTTAAAGTTCCAAAATGATCTCCTTTGACTCCATGTCTCACATTCAGGTCATGCTGATGCAAGAGGTAGGCTCCTGTGGTCTTGGACAGTTCCACCCCTGTGGCTTTGCAGGGTACAGACTCCTTCTGGCTGCTTTCATGGGCTGGCATTGAGTGTCTTGGCTTTTCTAGGCACATGGTGCAAGCTGTTGGTGTATCTCCCATTCTGGGGTCTGGAGGACGGTGGCCCTCTTCTGACAGCTTCACTAGGCAGTGTCCCAGTGGGGACTCTCTGTGGGGGCTCCAGCCCCATATTTCCCTTCCACACTGCCCTAGCAGAGGTTCTCCATGAGGGCTCTGCCACTGCAGCAAACTTCTGCTTGGACATGCAGGCATTTCCATATGTCCTCTGAAATCTAGGTGGAGGTTCCCAAACCTCAATTCTTGACTTCTGTGCACCCACAGGCTCAACATCACATGGAAGCTGCCAAGGCTTGGGGCTTGCACCCTCTGAAGCAATGACCTCTTTTAGCCATAGCTGGAGCTGAAGCTGCTGGGATGTAGGGCACCATGTCCTGAGGCTGCACAGAGCAGGGGGGCCCTGGGCCCAGCCCAGGAAACCATTTTTCCCTACTAGGCGTCTGTGCCTGTGATGGGAGGGGTGGCCATGAAGACCTCTGACACAGCCTGGAGACATTTTCTCCATTGCCTTAATGATTAACATTTGGCACCTTTTTCAGATACACGTGGCTGTAAATATGCATTATTTATGCATATTTCTGCAGCTGGCTTGCATTTCTCTTCAAAAAGTGGGTTTTCTTTAGTATTGCATGATCAGGCTGCAAATTTTCTAAACTTTTTTGCTCTGCTTCCTCTTGAATGCTTTGCTGCGTAGAAATGTCTTCTGCCAGATACCCTAAATCATCTGTCTCAAGTTCAACGTTCCACAGATCTCTAGGGCAGGGGCAAAATGCCACCAGTCTCTTTGCTAAAGCATAACAAGAGTCACCTTTGCTCCAGTTCCCAACAAGTTCCTCATCTCCATCTGAGCCTGGACTTCCACCTCAGCCTGGACTTCACTGTTCGTATCACTATCAGCATTTTGGTCATATCCATTCAACAAGCCTCTAGGAAGTTCCAAACTTTCCAACACCTTCCTGTCTTCTGAGCCCTCCAAATCTCTAAGAAGTTCCAAACTTTCCCACATCTTCCTCTCTTCTTCTGAGCCCTCCAAACTGTTCCAGCCTCTGCCTGATATCCAGTTCCAAAGTCGCTTCCACATTTTTGGGTATCCTTATAAGCAGCACCCCACTCCCTCAGTACCAATTTACTGTATCAGTCCATTCTCCGCTGCTGTAAAGAACTGCCCGAGACTGGGTAATTTATAAAGGAAACAGGATTATGTGGCTCACGGTTCTGCATGGCTGAGGAGGCCTCACGAAACGTATGGCAGGAGGGGAAGCAAACACGTCCTTCTTGACATGGTGGCAGGAGAGAGAAGTGCTGAGCAAAGGGGGAAACGTCCCTTATAAAACCATCAGATCTTGTGAGAACTCACTATCACAAGAACAGCAGCATGGGGGCAGCCACCCCCATGATTCAATTACCTCCCACCAGGTCCCTCCCATGACACATGGGGATTATGGGAGCTACAATTCAAGATGAGATTTGGGTGAGGACACAGCCAAACCATATCAGACAGGTTGTGGTGCTGACTGCATATTGACTACTACACTGAAACACGTCCCTAGGTCTCCAAGCCAAAATCCAGAACCCCTTATCTAATTAAGATGTGTCAATGATTTATATTATTTGAGCACTCTTGGCATTTTGGAGTTAATTTTAAATGTATTTTCAGGTTAGTTTTATTCGACCTTTGGAACTTACTTGGTATACGCACACACACACGCACACACACACACGCATCTTTAAATATGTATTTTCTAAGTCTCATTCATCTCTCTTATGTTAAACTTCATTAGCCCTGGCTTGGCTTGTGACTCTTGATTGTATTATTATTTGAAATGAAATATTTGAAATATTTACAACTTTCCTGAGATTTTACTTTTTTTAAAAAATAGGTAGACTATTATGTGACTAGCATCCAATTAACTGTACCTCAGATCTTGTTAGATGGGAGTAAAAAATACCTGTATCTGCTACAATGAGGCTAGGATGATTAAACAGTAAAAATAAACAAACAAAAAACAGAAATGCAAAAGATTAATGTAATATTGACATTGCAAAGTAGTGAATAAATGTTTATTCTGTTGGTATTTTTCAAAATAATCCTTTCTCTTTGTAAATTGGTTTGTTAACTTTTTCTCTGATTAGGAGACAGAGAAGGTAAGCAGTCTGTTTAAACATATGGGGCATCCAGACCAACCGTAATTTGTGTTTTTATATTTGGACATTTGGCACTACATTTCCTTCTGAATTTAATAGGCATTACTGAATCATTTTTCAATCTTGAGTACGGAAGTAGATTATGTTCCGAAAGTTTGTGTTTAAAATTAGCCTGAGAATAGCTGAAATGAAAAAGATGATGAAAAATACCAAGTGTTGATGAGAATGTAGAAAAACTGGAACTCCCATACCCTGCTGGTGGGAGTAAATTGGTACAAGCAATTTTGGAAAACTCCTTGGTAGTATCTTCTAAAATGAGCATATATATACTTTAGATGTGAGAACCTTCATTCCTAGGTACATATGCCCCCAAAATGCCTACATAAACCCTAAAGAAATGCCTAAAGACGTGTACTAGTACAGTGATTGTGAAAGGAAAATAAAATTCACTATGCAAAGGAAAAAAAAATGAGCTGAAAGCTGGTTCATGCAAGAAGCTGCCTTTCATTTTGCTTCTAAGCAGATAGGTACAGTAAAAGGTTAAATATCTCCACAGGTAGCTACTCTATGTTTACCTTATCTTAGCCTCTCCTGGGAGATGAATACATAATTAACTATTCTCCTGTCTCCTCCTTTTCTCTTGTGACATGTGGATAATCTTACCCTCCTTCCTCCAGCCCACTTTTCCTCCAGCCCTTTCTCCTCCAGCCTACTTTTCCCCTTTAACAACATTATCTTTGGAGAAAGGCACAGACCACATCATGTTTCTATGATTCTGTTTATTTCTTCTAGTCATGTTCTTCACGTTGGCAAAAGAAAATTCTAAATTGATGGAGACCTGTCTCAGATACTTTTTGGTTTATATCATCAAAAGTACTGTTCTTGAGAGCAAGGTTTTCCGTAGTAAGATTCATAAAGAGTGTTTCTTTCCCTTTTTCCGGGGTCAGGGTCAATTTTAGGCCAGTTGTCTTGACCCTCTCTTACGTTTGTGCATCCTTTTCCCTAGAACCTGTGTTGCCTCATAGCACGGGCTTGTGCATCTACCCAGGGCCACCCTTCTTTACAAAACTCCAACATTATCTGCCACACCACTGTCCCCAAATCAAGCCCCGTTTCTTCCAGGACAGCCAGGTGTGGGGTGGAGCATGGGGAGGACAGGGGAGGCAAATGGATTGAACAGAATCATACGTAGATGTGAATAACTTAACCCTCTAGACCCTCCCTGAGCAATTTACATTTGTGAAAAGGGATGTTTACCAACCCAGCTGAATTATTATTTGGTGGAAATTGCAAGCAATGGGAACAGGAAGATAGTGTCAGTCTAATAACAGAGAGACACTCTCTAAAAGAAAAGATGTTTATTTGGGACTGAGCATTGCAATGGAAATATTTATGCCAAAATAAACTATAGTAAACTATGTGCATATTCAGGGAGGTAAAGGAAGACAAAGGTTTTTAAAGGAAAACAAATGAGGAGGATTATATAATTGTTTTGAAATAATTATTCTTGACTACAAAGATTAATAATAAGGGTGATGCCAGTTCAAGGTTTAATGGGAAGATATCCTTGCAGAAGCATTGTGTGTGTGTGTGTGTGTGTGTGTATGTGTGTGTGTGTGTGTAAGGTTGTGATGGCCTTTGTGCAAGGTTGTGGTTTTCGTAGTGTTTTTTGTTATCTGCATGGCCTTCCCAGCTCTATTTGTCAGGGTTTCCTACCATTAGTGATTGCATTTTGATTCCAACAAATTTCACAATGGTCATTTGAAATAAATGAAGCACCAGTTGACGTATCGGAGAAATAAACGTAATCATTTTCCCAGATTAAGACATATTTATGTAATCTGAGGCTAACTAGAAGGAGTGCACTAGTCAATTTTTGATGTGTAACAAACACCCTCAAAAGCTCCGTGGCATACAAGAACAAATATATCTTTTTATGCTCATGGGTTTACAGGTCAGCCGAGACTTGGCTGATCTAGACTGGGGTAAGCTGGACTCCAAGCTTCAGTCAGGTTCAGATTTGTTTCACGCATCTTCATTCCAGGGCTAAGGCTGAAGTTGCAGCAGCTACCTGGGGCACACGCTTCTCATGCTGAGGAACACAAGAGGGCAAGCCAGTGTATGCGTGCACATTTAAAGCACTTACTTACATTACAATTACCAACAGCCCGTTGGCCAAGCCCATGCACATGGCTGAGCCCCATGTCAAGGGGCAGCAAAGTATTCTCAACTACCATGAAGTTTTGGCAGGGGTGGAAAAGCATAATTTTAATACAGCAAGTCATGATCCAATCTATCAGAAGAGGAAGTAACAAATTTGAGTCACACAGTGTTGATGGCAAATGGCTTCCTGTGTTGGTTGGCTAGTTGGTTGGTTGGCTTTTTCCCTGAAGTCAGGCAGAATTCATATTACAACTTGCATAAATAATTTGAGAAATAATAAACATGTAAAATTACTCTCAATCATAAACTTATTTTTATTCCTTTGAGGAAGGGAAAAGTACTTATTAAAAATGTCCCTTTCTTTTTCCTCGTTCAGCCTGGATGCTGATTCGTATCCTACCGCCCGTGGTTTTCTGCGTCTTGCTCATCACGGTCATGTGCTACTTCAACAGTCAGTGGTAAGTGTGTGAGCAAGGTTTTATCCAAGAAGAGAGTAAGAGCAAAGTCTGGAAAGAGATTTAGTAAGATAGAAATGACATTGAATAATATGAAACAACGTATAGAAAAGGAAAAGAACAAAGGAGCCTGGGGTGAGAGTATGTAATTTATTTCGCAATTTTGTTTTCCAGGTGACTATATGAGGAAACTAATCACCATTTAAAATAGACCACAAAATTTGTTCAACAGCAATAGCTAATATTTATATCTCACTTACTGTATGTTTGGCAGTGTTCTAAGTGCTTTATCAATTAATTCATTTAATCCTCATGTGGACACTATGAGTACCATAATTATCTCCATTTAGCCAATAAGAAATTAAAGCATGGAAGAATTAAGTAACTTGCTTATTAAGTTACAAGGATTAGAAGCCAGGAATCTGACTCCAGAGTTCTTGCTCTTAACTAGTCCACTGTACTGTGAAATTCAGTCTCATTTTCACTTTGTTTTTCTAGGATCAAGGAGACCTGTTATCCTGACATCCCTGACCCTTACGAGAGCAGCATCCTGTCATTAATAAAATTCAAGGTAAATGTTGGCAAATTGTATGTATACCATGTACCTATTAAGGACTAACCCAGAGTGGGGGCTGTCAGAATCCTACTTTCCTAGAGCTCCTCAGGAGAATATAGCACAGTAAAAGCCATCTTTGCACCCACAGCCATGAAACAGGTGATTGGAGCTTTGATTTCTTCTGTCAGGGGAAATCTTTTGGTTTTCAACATCACCTGCAGGTTACTTGCGACCAGGAAGAAACATGAACAACATTGAAGCTCTTAGTGTATTTCACATGCTTAATATACTTTGATGCATGCATGCATGCACACAAATGTCTATATTTACATATTTTTGTTTCCTTTCTAGGAGAAGCCTCACCTAACAATAATGAATGTCAGTGACTGTATCCCAGATGCTATTGAAGTTGTAAGCAAGCCAGAAGGGACAAAGATGCTAGGCACTAGGAAGTCACTCACAGAAACCGAGTTGACTAAGCCTAACTACCTTTATCTCCTTCCAACAGAAAAGAATCACTCTGGCCCTGGCCCCTGCATCTGTTTTGAGAACTTGACCTATAACCAGGCAGCTTCTGACTCTGGCTCTTGTGGCCATGTTCCAGTACCCCCAAAAGCCCCAAGTATGCTGGGACTAATGACCTCACCTGAAAATGTACTAAAGGCGCTAGAAAAAAACTACATGAACTCCCTGGGAGAAATACCAGCTGGAGAAACAAGTTTGAATTATGTGTCCCAGTTGGCCTCACCCATGTCTGGAGACAAGGGCAGTCTCCCAACAAACGCAGTAGAGCCACCACACTGTTCAGAGTATAAAACGCAAATGGCAGTCCCCCTGCGTCTTGCCTTGCCTCCGCCGACCAAGAATAGCAGCCTCTCCTCAATTACGCTTTTAGATCCAGGTGAACACTACCGCTAACCAGCATGCCGATTTCATACCTTATGCTATGCAGACATTAAGAAGTGCAGAGCTGGCACCCTCTCATCACCAGTGGCCTTGGTCCTTAATCCCAGTACGATTTGCAGGTCTGGTTTATATAAGACCACTACAGTCTGGCTAGGTTAAAGGCCAGAAGCTATGGAACTTAACACTCCCCATTGGAGCAGGCTTGCCCTAGAGATGGCAGGATCATGGGAGCGTGCTTACCTTCTGCTGTTTGTTCCAGGCTCGCCTTTAGAACAGGAGACTTGAGCTTGACATAAGGATATGCATTAACCACTCTACAGACTCCCACTCAGTACTGTACACGGTGGCTGTGGTCCTAGAAGTTCAGTTTTTACTGAGGAAATATTTCCATTAACAGCAATTATTATATTGAAGGCTTTAATAAAGGCCAAAGGAGACATTACTATAGCATAGATTGTCAATGTAAATTTACTGAGCGTGTTTTATAAAAAACTCACAGGTGTTTGAGGCCAAAACAGATTTTAGACTTACCTTGAAGGGATAAGAATCTGTAGTTCACTGACACAGTAAAATTAACTCTGTGGGTGGGGGCGGGGGGCATAGATCTAATCTAATACGTAAAATGTGTGATGAATCAACCAGATTTCCACAATTCTTCTGTCAAGCTTACTACAGTGAACGAATGGGATTGGCAAGTAACTTCTGACTTGCTGTCAGTTGTACTTCTGCTCCATAGACATCAGTATCCTACCATCATTTTTTATGACTACTCCAGAACATAAAAAGGAAAGTATATCACATAATTCCATTCACAGTTTTTGGTTCCTCTTTTCTTTCAAGAACGATATATAAATGACCTGTTTTCACTTAGCATCCTTTGGACTCTGCAGTAGGTTGTCTGGGTCAAGATAACTCTCAGTCACATTTATATTCATATTATGCTAAAATAGTAAAATGAAACCTCATTGTTGGACATAATTTAGATATAACTAAAAAGTTCTATGGAGTGGGAAATTCCGTGTTGGCTCTGGGGCAACTTTGTCTCCTCTGAACCAATATATTCCAAACCAATATATGCAAAGCACCTGGTACGCAACTGGTATTTTAGTACATGTTGGTTCTTTTGGTGCAATCTCAGCTCACTGCAGCTTCCGCCTCCTGGATTCAAACAGTTCTCCTGCCCCAGCCTCCGGAGCACCTAGGACTCCAGGTGCATGCTACCACACCTGACTAGTTTTTATATTTTTAGTAGAGATTGGGTTTTACCATGTTGGCCAGGCTGGTCTCAAACTCCTGACCTCAGGTGATCCACCTGCCTCGGCTTCCCCAAGGGCTGGGATTACAGGTGTGAGCCACCATGCCCAGCCTATTTGTCACATTGTCACATTTATTTTACTTTTATTTTTTGAGACGGAATTTCGCTCTTGTTGCCCAGGCTGGAGTACAATGGTGCAGCCTTTGGCTCACTGCAACCTCCGCCTCCCAGGGTCAAGCAATTCTGGTGCCTCAGCCTCCCGAGTAGCTGGGATTACAGGCATGCACCACCACACCCAGCTAATTTTGTATCTTTAGTAGAGACGGGGGTTTCACCATGTTGGTCAGGCTGGTCTCGAACTCCTGACCTCGGGTGATCTGCCTGCCTTGGCCTCCCAAAATATTGGGATTACAGGTGTGAGCCGCTGCGCCTAGCCGTCACATTTCTAAACAAGCACGAAAGGGGTTTTTTTTGTCTTCTTGCCTGCCGTCAGCATGGTGGAAATGGCTCTGCCTATGCTTATGCCTCTGGTGCCCAATGCCTTGCACTGTGCCATTCAACACTATGAAGAGAAACAAGTAGCCACACCTCAAAATAATGTGGCTGTCAACTGGCCTAAATAAACCTACACAAACCAGTACTTGCTTTCTGCTGGAAACATTGATTATGTGCTCCTCACGTAGTAGAAAGCGGTATCCTGATTAGTCTAACAAACAGTTGTGTTAGACTTTAGGGCCAGTATTGTCAGCATTTATTTATTTATGTACCATTGTTATGATGATGGGATTGTATTTTTCATTTGAAACTTCACGAAAATGTCAATGACATTGATGACTGGTTTGTACATTTTTCATATAGTTTTGTTTAAAAAATAATTCACACAAAACCTTGAAGTCATTTTTGCTATTGAAATAAACCTTAAAATATTTCATCATCACATTGTGTTTTATCTCCCTCAATAAAATGAAAATCTAGTAATTACTCAATTTAGATGATACATCACCTCGTGAACTTACTAAATAAAAATGTAAATTCCTGGATATGACTACAAACCTCTTAATCAGAATCTTTCTTTGGGGCATAGACCTGGAATCTATTTTTTATCAGTTCCCAGGCATTCATCTACACACTAAACTTCGAGAATCACTCGCCTAAATCAATCAATCAAATGAAGTCTTTCTGAAATATAACAACATGCCAATAGGAAATGCTGGGCTCTGTAACATTTGTCTTCATAATATCACTATGACCTGTAGTCTTGGCTGTAAACATTTCGTCTCCAGTGGTCATAACCAAATAAATTCATGTTCAAAACCTCAGTTTTCAATACTATATGCCATCATCTTAACATGGCTTTAGGAAGTGCTATTCAGAAACTTTGAAATACATATTCATGTGTCAGAAAAATGGAGAATTTCAAATATACACAAAAGTAGAATAGTTTAATAAACCACTATGTATCATCACTAGCACCAATGGTCACGACCCATGACTGAGCTCCATCCACAACCCTGTTCACTTTCTCCTCACATTGTTTTGAAGCAAATCATGATATCGTGATTTCATGTAAATATCTTTCCCTAAATAAGCTCTACTTTTTCTAATAGTCACAATATTGTTAAAATTGCACCTAAAATCACAGTAATAATTCCTTAAAATATATCAGGATATTCGGGTGGTGGATGGGACTGGCATAAATGGCCTTTACATCCTGCATCAGCCTGTGCACAGTCCTCACCTTTGTGTGGGGGACCTCAACAATTCAAGATGGGAGTTGGGACCTCTTCACACAACAGTACGACTGCTGAAACGCTTCCTATATCCAAACACCTAACCCATACTAATTAGGGTCAACCTTGTTACCTACTAGAATGTGTATTGATTGATTAAGAATGTCAAGACTTAATATCTTATTAACACTTCTAAGAGTTCTGTTGAAAAAGATAAGCCTTCATCTCAAATAATTTACAAAGCATGTTAAAGCACTGCATAAAGTAGAACTTTTAAAACTCTGGAAGAGAGAAACAGTAGAAGACAGTTTTCAGAACTTTCAGTTAAAATGTTTACAACACAATAGGTATATTCAATTTGAAAGCATAGTTGTTTTATTCCTCTAGGCATTAAGGAAAGTTTTAGTATATTCTAGTTTCTTAAAATCAATACCGAAGGAGTACTGTATTTTTGAGTATTTTATATGCTAAAGTTTTAAAAATGAAACAATATTTTCCAAGTTCAGCTACATTAGGACTTTTTTAAAAGATCAGCGGCATGATGAATTTCTAAGTATGCTTTTTAGTTTATTTTGGGGCCAACTACCTTTTTTTTTTGAGACAGACTCTGGCTCTGTCGCCCAGGCTAGAGTGCAGTGGCGCGATCTTGGCTCACTGCAAGCTCCGCCTCCCAGGTTCACGCCATTCTCCTGCCTCGGCCTCCTGAGTAGCTAGGACTACAGGCGCCGGCCACCACGCCCGGCTGATTTTTTTGTATTTTTAGTAGAGACGGGGTTTCACTGTGTTAGCCAGGATGGTCTTCATCTCCTGACCTCGTGATCCTCCTGCCTTGGCCTCCCAAAGTGCTGGGATTACAGGTGTGAGCCACTGTGCCTGGCCAAGGGGCCAACTATATTTTCAATGACATATACAGTGGAAGACATTGGGAAAAATGATATACAGAAATTTGCCAAACTATCCAAAACAAAATTTCTTGAAGTGAGAAATACATTTTACCATATCTTATTAACAGACCCCAACTTTGACACTCAACTTTATCCTCCAGAATTGGTAATTTCTGTGGTATTCTCTTTTGCCAGTAGGTAGCTGTAGGTAAGCTTATCCAATCAGGGCAGTTTATGCGTGAGAAATCAAACACCTTCCACAGAGAAGTCACCACTGTCATATCATCATCACTCATATTGTACATTATTTCCTCAAAAAATTCAGAGCTGTTCTATCTAAAGACTGACCCATTTTCCAAATCCCTTTAGATATTTAAAAAACTACAAAGATGTTTAATTATGAACTGTTTAAGAAGAGTATTACTTTAAAATATTTGTAACAGCCACTCTACATGTCTGTGGTACCTAAAAGTCACTTTTGCTTTGAGTCACGTGTGTCAGCATCAGCATTACAGGACTCAAATCAAGGCCATATGACCACTGATTATTTTAAGATTTCAAATAAAACAATGACAAAGTTTAAGAATTTTAAGTACATTTTATTAACAATGTATCCCTTTGATAAGATTATGCTTCAGGAGGCTTTTAATGCCCTTGACATAAACTATACACATTATACAAAAACAAGAAAATCACAACAAAAAAAATCAAAGTGAGCAAAACCATTTGGGGACAAATCTTATTTAAATTATACACAACTCAAATATTCTTACAGAAAAAATATAAATACTTTTTCTTTCTATGTTACAGTTATACAATATAAATCAGATTTCAATGTCTGTTCAGTGACCTACAAACACCAGAACCTCCAAATATGTAGCAGCGTATTACTAAATAAAAAAGAAAATCATGTGGTTAGAGAGCATTAAGTCTGAGATTTTTTCACAATTCCTTACCACTTTTCAAAAGTCATTTACATCATTTGTTTTACAATGCAGCTTTAGGGTTTCTGACAGGCATTTTTGTAACAATTACCTATAAAATTTTTCTCACTCCCCCTCTCTGCCCCAAGACTTTGCATTTTGTGCTAAATCAACCAAGTAGCAAAATTGAAAGGTATGCTTTTTTGGCATAAATTATATTTTTGAAATTAAATATTCTATAAAGTAAAACAAAATGTGCAATTTATGCATGCTGTGGTGTAGCTATCCGATACTTACATTACAAAAATACTCCGAACAGGAAAAAAGTCCACATTCTGTGAGTCATATAAACCTACTAGGAATGAAAAATACCCTGGAACTTGGAACTAAAAGAAGAAAAGAACGCTCCTAGAAAGATTCTCACAGATTTCAGTGTTCTTTGATAAGCACTGCTATTAATTTCACTGGTATGCTTTTAAATGAGATTCTCACTGTAATGACACTCTTGAGATTAAGATAGTAACAGTGTATTTTGTTAATGCAGAGACAATGGAGACTTTTCCTAACTTACATTTTGGAAAATCTGAAATGTTGGTTCATTCCAAATAGCTCCTCTAACAAAAGTCTCTCAATTTTACCTTTTCTTTTTTCCCCATGTTTTAACATATTGTGAATCTGAGACAAAAGTGGAAGCATAAGACTAAAGGGGAAAAAACCTTACTTCCAAAGAACATTTCCCAAAGTAGTTTACAAAGTTCATCTCACACAAAATTAGCACCTCACTCTTACCATGCAAAAATAACTGTAGTTATAATTTGAATGACAGACAATTTGGTTTTTATTGCTTAATGATCTGTGCTTTAATGTGGGGATAAAAGGCATCCTCTGAATGGAATGAAATAACATTTTATATAAATAGCAGTAGGAAAATCTAAATAAGCATTGATATCCCACTGTTGAACACTTTGCTGTTGTGATATGCCCTGAAAAACTCAGCTTTAATTATCTCGAGCTCTAGATAAAAGAGCTGAAACCCATTAAAGTTGTCATTTCAAAACGACTTGTACACATTATAATAATGTATATACTTCCAAAGAGCCTCTTTTAATGTCACTGTCATATAGAATGTCCTTATTCTACTAATCGTTATTAGAAGAATTTTAATTAGGAAGAACAGACTGTTTCCCCCTTCCAATCTACCTAAGAATAAACAGGAAATAAAAGTATAAGAAATTTTAGAGCATATTTAATTATGAATACTAAATTTCTAATTTCTTTATCAGTATTTACTTAGGCTGAAATCTGTTCTTGAAAAAAGTTCAATTAGAAATAACAATTCACTTTATGATTAGAAATTCACAGTTTACAACCAGCACAACTGCCCAGATTCCTCCCAATTATTCAATAATTACCAATAGTACAAATTTATATGGACTAAGATTAATCCTAAAATCTTTAAAAACTACAGTATTGACATTATTTTGGTATTCTATAGTCTGTAATATCTATTATTTATAGATGATTTTCTCAATTATTTCTATTACTGCTGATATCATTCCTAACCTCTTCTGCTATAATTTAATATTTTTAAACACCTAAGTTAATCACTTGGCACTGCATGTATTTTTCACCATAAAGTCTACTTTTTACAAACAAGTACTCAAAGAAAATGTATTAGACCTGTCAGTGAAATCATGGAGAAACCAAATAGCACTATAAATTTAAGCATAGACTTTTTTTTTTTTTTTTTTTTTTAGTATACTGATAACCACAAAGCTCTGAGTATCTCCCCAAAGTAAGTGATACAGGCAGATATGATAAGGTATACATACATATTTTTCAAAGTAACAGTAAAAAAAAAAAAAAAAAAACACAAAACATTCAGGCCAATACTAACTAAGCCTTATTTCAGGATAGATGACCAAGGTGGGGGTACAGGGATAGTGATGGTGGGGGAGGGTGGGGGTGTGTGTGTGTGTGTAAGAGGAAAAAAAAAAAATTACTGTTAACTTTTGAGGGATTAAACCACAGATTTTATACTCTATATTAACTGAGGTAGTGTTTAAAATGAATGTCTAAAATATGTTAATCCCATTATGAGTAAGATTACTACATTACTTCCTTTGGAGGTTTTAACCACTATTTGGTCTAGTAACTCTGACATTTGGTTCTCTGGAAAGGCAGTTTAGTTATCCAAGACCAAAGACCACGATGACAGGCAACGTTCTTAGAAGTACTGTTGACATTTAAATAAACACTTGGGTTCAGTGATAAAGTATAAAAAAATTATCTTCAATTGGATTTTATGAGAGAAAATCTGAAGAACCACTTTTCAACATAAGCAGCAGCTTACAGCCCTTATCTGCTTTGTTATAATGTAAGTTGCTACACAGTGCACATAAGAACAATTCACTGAAGTGCAGTCAAAGAGGTGTTATGAAGTGAGATGAAATGCTTCATCCCAACTGGAACTTTCAGTGCCAGTAAATAAATTTTTTAAAAAAGTATCTCTGTGAGTTATGTTTTCTAGTTCACAGGGTTCTTTACAGAGATCTCAAAGAACAAGCCCATTTACAAAAAGGATCTGCATCATGGGAAAATATTAATGTTGCTATGACTGTGTCAAAACTGATGTGTAATTGTAATAAAAATGTTATACACAAATGAATTAAAAAAGAATCCTAATCAGTCCAGCTGGATTTTCTATTTCTATTTATATATAGATCTCAAAAAAGATAATCCTTTCATTTACAAGCATTCAAATGATGGCCATGCTATTTTTATATACAAATTTGCATATATGTTTAATTCCTGTAAAAAGTTCCAAATACCTTTAGACATATACAAATTAAACAAACAAAAACCTTGCCCTCATCAACTTAACTTCACAAATGGATAAAGGCAATTAATACACTCATAAACCCACCTACCACTGCATTTAGTTTGTGCAAAACAAAAACACTGATATAAAAATTAAGTTACTGCTGCTTTAAAATTTGGTACTTAAGGCTTTTCACTACAATTTTTCTTAATAACAAGCTTTATTAATGATTTTTTTAAGGAAATATGGCTCTTCTTTCCCCATGGAATGTGTAAATTGCAAGCAAACTTATCTTTTCCTCAGGAGATCCAAAGTATTATTTAATGCTTTCCTATCCTTTAGGTCTAAACTAACAGTGCTTGTTCAAGTTCCTGTTTAAAGCGATGAGATGGAAAATTGATGAAAGTGGAAGTCCATTGCAAATATATGCATTCTATAAATGGGAAATATTTTTAATTAAAAAAAAATGATTTTTAAATTTTATTCAAGAACTGTAGTGAAAAACCTTAATTGGTTCATATATCCTGTAATAACACATTGCAACAAAATGAAGAGTTGGAAAACAAGACTCTTTATGCAAGTCTAGTAACATAAAAATAACTTATAAGTCCTGGGTTGCTGAGGCTCTTCTTCTGCTTTGAGGTTGTAAACCTCTGAAGTAGTGTTACAAACATTAAGAAAAACGTGAAAGGGCCAAAGTTCCCTCTCTAATACCAGCAGTTATAGCACACCCCATTGTGGTAACAGGATGCAGCCTTAGAGACACTGATTCCTGCTTTCCACAAATTAGTTAACAAACAAGGCATCTGTATATTTACCCTAAAAATAATTCAGAAATAACTTGTGAAGGGTGCTTCTGCATATCCCATTATTGTTCCACTGTCATTATGCTTTTAAAATGAAAAAAATAGAAAACTTATGTAGGTATTCAGTGCTTGGCTCTTGCATACAATGGTAACTAAAACTCTTAAAACTGTGGTAATGAATTATGAACCCCTCAAAAGGCTCAACAAAAGAGAGCAGGAAGTTGTTTTGGTTAGGAAAGTCAGCAGTTCCAACTGTTCATGTACCAGTAACTGCGGAACAGTGTACAGAAGATACTCCTGTCTTTGCTGCCTAGTCAGTCATATTTTCTGAGGCTTTCAGGAAATCCACAAATATGAATATATATAGTATATATCTATATCCATCATAAATATGAGGTCAGGATTCAGCAGATGTATCAACTATAGGTTGCTTTGGTGGTGTTGCCAACACAGCCTCTGCTTCTTCATGCATCTAGGGGAAAAATGGTGTATCATTAATGACTTTTATAAAAATAGATGATATAACACATTTATATAAATATCTAATTTTTTTTTTTTTTTTTCAGATAGGGTCTTGCTCAGTCTTCTCAGGATGCAGCGCAATGTTGCCATCTTTGTTCATTGCAACCTCTGACTCCTGGGCTCTTATGATCCTCCCACCTCAGCCTCCCAAGTAGCTGGGAATACAGGCACATGCCACCAACCTCGGCTAATTTAAAAAAAAAAAAAAAAAAATTTGTAGTGACACAGTCTCACTGTGTTGCCCAGGCTGGTCTTGAATTCCTGGGCTCAAGCAATTCTCCCGCGTTGACCCCACAAAGTGCTGGGATTGTAGGCATGAATCACCGCACCCAGCTATAATCTGTATTTTAATTCAATTCAAACACAGAATTATTCTTGGAAGATAAATTTGAGAAGTACTAATCATACTTACTTGTAGAAACTGTACATCTTGAAATAATTCTTGTATGAACCTCCGACACGGAAGTCTGAATGTGCAGTGTGACAGCAAATGGGAAACCTCAGAGTAAAGGCATATGTCATCAAATGTTTGAGGATACTTCTCCTTAATTCTAAAATAAAAGATTATGGTGTGATGAAAACTGTAATCATGATGTATCTATATTTCCTCCAAGGTATCACTTACTTTAAAAATAGATTTCCCTACAGATATGGATTAGATGGCACACTTGGGGTGATGACTTGAGAATATAAAATATTAAATATTCCTGTCACACACTGAGACATTCTGAGTTTGGGTTTTTTAAAAAATGATTATCAAAACCTGAATACTTCTTGTAAAGTTGAAGCATTTTTTTCATTGGCATGAGAAATTGCAAAATATATTTATCAGCCTAGGATGATTAAAATATGTTCAAAATTAAGTTTTAAAATAGAAATACATCTTTAAAGTTAAGTTATTAACATCCCTGACTGGGCTGTTTCTTTGGATACTTCAAATAGCAGCTTTTAGCTAGGAGAGCACCTCAGAATCAGCTGGGAGTTGGGTGGGTGACCAGTTAAGGGCCCGCTCCCAGAGCTCCCGGCCCAGAGGTCTGCTGTGGGACCCTGATACCTATGTAGGACCCCAATACCTGTATCACCCTTTAAAAAAGCCCTACAGCTGGCCGGGCACGGTGGCTCATGCCTGTAATCCCAGCACTTTGGGAGGCCGAGACAGGTGATCACCTGAGGTCAGGAGTTTGAGACCAACCTGGCTAACCTGGCGAAACTCTGTTTCTACTAAAAATACAAAAATAAGCTAGGTGTGGTGTGGTACACACCTGTAATCCCAGCTACTTGGGAGGCTGAGGCAGGAGGATCGCTTGAACCCGGGAGGCAGAGGTTGCAGTGAGCTGAGATCGCGCCATTGCACTCTAGCCTGGGTGACAGCGCAAGACTCCATCTCAAAAAAAAAAAAAAAAAGCCCTACAGGAGACCCTGAGGTGCATTTCTTTTGAGAAACACTGCTTTAAATAAAAAGAAAAAAATTAAACCAAGAAAATATGACTTGTTACATGTAAGCCCACTTTCCTCAAACTTTTTGGTCTCAGGACTTACTTTCTTAAAAATTACTGAGGACCTGAAAAAGCTTATTTTTGTGTGGGCTATAGCCACCATTAACTACTATATTAGAAATTAAACTGAGAGAATTTCCTAACATGCATTATTTTAAAAATAAATCCATTACATGTTAACATATATTTTAATAAAAATAACTATTTTCCAAAAGTAAAAGTGAGAAGAGTGACATTATTTTACATTTTTTGCAGATCTCTTCAAAAGTCTGGCTTAATAGAAGATAGCTGGATTCTCATACTTGCTTCTACATTCAATCTGTTGCCATATGTTGTTCTGGCTCAAGTATTAAAGAAAACCTAGCCTCACACAGGTATGCAATACAGTTTAGAGCTACTGATGTAAGTTAACTAGCCTAACTTTTGAAGTATTTCAAGTATCTTTTCTCAACTTAAAAAACAGAATAAACAAATAATACTTATGCACATAGTTTACTCACGTTAAAAGCCCAGTCTCATGACATTTAGTTGAAACTGAACTACTCAAATTAATGACTAATCTTAGAACTTCTTTGCGAAGGAGTATACGGCACATTGGTGTATCATCTGGAATTGTTTTAACACCTGAAAAGATTTCAGGGAGGGAGAAGTTAAATATTAGCTATATCACAACAAAAATGATTAAAACTCATGAAATTTATTTTTAACCTTCACCTAAAGACCTAGAGATCAATTATATATGATCTGCCAATCATTTTGGGAGCAAAACTCTAATAAAAGCAGATAGCTAAGAGGCTCTATGTCAGTGGGTGATACAGGTGCAATATTTAACAGTGTTAAATTGCTTCACTAAAACGGACGTTATTATTGTTTTGAGACAACTTTAATTTACAGTATTTACGAAAAACAAAACAACCAACTAGTAAGAACAGTTTTACTAACAGTGATTGGATTTGAATCTGAAGACTCACCTAGCAACAATTCTGTGCTTTTGGTGCTGCTAGCTGAGCCTTCTTGAGACACCCCATCACTGCATCCAGAAATCCCCGAAAACTTTGAGGGAACCACTTCTAAGGGATTATGGATCGTCTGCTCACACCAATCAGAATATGGAATATCTTGAAAGTCTGAAGAAAAAAAAATTATTTCAATTAAAGCACCATAACGGCTTAATTCCTGTGCTTACACTGCATACTAAAAAGAAATAATATAAAATAACATCTTCTCTAATTGTGTGCAATATACCAAACACTTCCAAAACTTTTTTCCTCATAGAAAATGAAAACAACTATAGCATGCAAAGGGCCTGGACAGGGCTGTTCACAGTGGAAAAGACCTAGTCCAGGGACCTGTCAGACTCAGGCCCCACTGTGACGTGGAACCGCGAGAGGATCAGCATCTCAGCATAACATAATTTGGCATATCATTGTGCTGCAACTCACCAGCTGGGAAACTCTGAATTAGAATACCAAAAAGAAATTTGGAAAAGTAAACCAGAGAACTTTTAGTCATCACTAGGTTTTTCTGAATGTGGGACATGATCACTTACCTGAATGACTACATATTGCACTCAGTTGGTTGCTGGGCTGGAAACCCAGAATTTCAATACAGACACAATAAAGGCAGTTATCATCTGTATGTTCCTGTAGTCCAGTGTCTTCTGTACTTTCTAAAAACAGAGAGGCATCTGAATGGATTGAATTCATTATTTCCGTAAGACTCATCTGCTGTCGTAGCAAGTGAAAAGAATTTTTTACAAGACCTCCAGTTCCAGATGGAAGACCTGTGCATAAGTAAATATAAAACATAATCCAATAAAGATAATACTTTTCAAGGTACCTTAAATTACGTGAAATTTTAAAGAAAGCTAAAGCACATTTTATGACTCAAAATCTAACTGGAAAGAAAAAAAGAATAATTTGCTTTAAATTAT
Source organism: Hylobates moloch (assembly GCF_009828535.3). Classification (NCBI taxonomy): domain Eukaryota; kingdom Metazoa; phylum Chordata; class Mammalia; order Primates; family Hylobatidae; genus Hylobates; species Hylobates moloch. Next base: position 35,293,140 of record NW_026652292.1, read on the forward strand.
AAAAATAAGGAAAGCCAGCAGATGTTTGTTATTTTAATATAGTGTTTTAAATACAAAATGGAAAATTGAGATTATATAATACATCATTTCAATTATCGTCAATATTTGCCTAAAGATATGTAGTAATTCTAAGTATAAAGAGGCATTTGTTTAAAAAGTCATTAAGAATATAAAGCTATAAAACCTGTGGCTTATATTTACATATTAAAATATAACAGTTCGAAACAAAGAAAGACCGTGTATTTTGTAAGTACATTTCTCTCTCCTTACTCTAAACAAACAGCTATTTCCTGGATCTATGAGGATTAGTGTTATACATTGTTCATGTGCTACTTTTAAAAAACAGAAACAACTAATTTGGTTTTTATTTCCTTGAAAGGTTGAGTACTTCATTGAAAATACTAAGTCCCTCACATATACACAAAAATGTGGTTTAATTTTAAGCTGACTTTAACAATTGTTTTGGTATAATTTTAAAGTTGATCCAAAAGCGAGTCTTCCTAAATTTTTAGTGTTATCCTATTAGAAAGAACTAAGAGTTTTCTTTTTAATATAAAGAGGCATCTCACAAGTACAAAGCACAATGCATTACCTCCTGCATCATGGGCAAATGCTCTTGCACCTCGATCATCATGTGGTGGTATGTTTTTGGTCTGAAAATAGGGAATATCCTTTACCTAAAAAAGATATAAACCATGGTAAGTCCTGCTATAAAAATAAGCCCACTTTATGAAAACTGGCAAAATTAAACAAAATAAAATTAAAATAGAATTACCATAGTATATGAACCTATAATCGAGTTTACTGAAGGTTCAACTACCAAAACTTAACAAAATAACCCAAAAAGTCCTTATTATATTCTTAGTGACTAAATGGACGTTATTTTAGTGTTTATCTAAAATGTCTTTAAACTTCTAAGAAAATGTGTTCTTTAGTACTATATACCATCTAGAGATCTGTGGGTATCTCCTGGGATTAGGATCACCTTAGATTACTGGGTACCACATGTGGCTACCTTTTATGGGATAAATAGGAATGAGGATTTAAAAATGAGGTATAAGTTAAATGTGACTAAAAACCAAGTTAGAAATTTCATAAATTTCTACAGAGAATATATGGATAAAGAAATCAAATGAGATACTGATTTAATATGGGAAGAGAGGGAAGGATAACGTTCTAAGGACTAAATAAAAGAGTACAGAGTAGTTGAAAAGGGCAAAATAATTTTAATCGTAAAGTTTCTTTAAACAAAACGGTCTTAAAAATCATGCTGCCCCAAACTGGTGCCCACTCTAAATTATGATTTCTAGTAAGCAGTTACAGAATACGAAAAAAATAGGAAACCAACTCATAGGAAAACAATAAAATGTATGATAATACCTGGAATATATCATTTATATCCACTGGGAGAGCAAGACCAATGTAATCATCTGAACCCCCATATGTGGCACTGGACACCATGGACCGCACTGAGGAGGATCGTTGCAGGGTATTTTGATTAATAGGACTCAATAAATCTTCTTTATCTAATGATGCATAACTTAAGGCTTTCATGAACCTATAAAACCATAAAAAAACCACCTGCATTAGTTTCTTGATCTGTAATTTTAATCATATGAAGAAATAACATATATTCCTACCTTCATAAAAGACAAGTAGCTAGTCATGTATTAAGCAGTGTCATCTTGTTTACTGGGAACACATAAACACTTTAAAATATTAGCTGTTATAGACTGCTATGTAAAAAGGTCACCAGTAATGTTGATAGTTACCAAAAACAACTGTTACGGTCTCTCAGGTAAAGGTGAAAAGGTGGGCAATTAGAATAACTTTCAACATCTAGAAGTAAAAAAAGAAACCGACCTCAACAGTCAGAGCATGGTCCAAGGACTATCTTCATAATCACTTGAGACTACTAGATTTGGCATTTATGTAAGTAAGGATATGGGTATTAACTCTATTTAATATTATATTTATAAAAAATGAGATCAATTACATATCATTATTTGTGTGATAATTACCGTAATGACTTCGTTATCAACATAAGATTTATGTAGCACACAAGACAGACACGAGCAAAATGGTCATTTATGACAAGAGATATCCTTGTAAAAAGCACTGATATTTCCACAATGTACTCCTTACTACTACAGATTCCATAATAAATATGATACACTGACATTTCCATAAGATACATGTTTCTCATACAGATTCTTACTTATGCAACAGACATGCTAAAATATTTACTTGGTATCTGCTGTATATATACAAGGCACTATGCAAGATGCCACATTTATATACATTTATATGAAGATATTTTTGTTTGGAAAACCAAGTCTTTAAAATGTACAAATGTAGCCTAATATTAAATCAAAATTATTTCGTAAAACACACAAAATAAATGCTTTCTAAATAGTAGCTATTAAGATTATCATAGCAAAAACCATGCTCCTTATTTCCACCCAAAAAACGCTTTTTCAAACTGTAATCTGTTACATTTCTTTGATTCCATAAAACTCTTCAAGGATTACTGGAGTGGGAGGAAAACAATTATTGGATTATTCCCCTTCCCAATTCCTATTTCAACTAGTATAGCTCCCTTTCTACCTACCTATTGGGTTTCCACAGAAATCTTTATGTGAAAAAATAATTTCTCTGCTTAAAAAACAACAATACAAAAGTTTACAACCACTGATCTAGTGCAATCTCCACCAGATGAGGTAACTGAGGCTTAGGAATTTTCAAAATTCATGAACTTTAATGCATAGATTTGTAACAGTGAGCTGTTGAGAAGTTTCCCTGGCTTTGTCCTGGACAAAGTTGCCAAAGCTAGTGAGTTCCAGATAGATGAGACATTGCTGCACAAATTCTTAAATCCTGTAAGGGTACATAATTCATCGTCTGCTACCAGGAAACCCTCTATTAAATGTGTTAAGCATTATTGAAACAAAACTGCTTAATGTTATTAAGAATAATGTAAGGGCTAGATGGATTACATTAAATAACTACCAGTGATGATGATAAAAATAATAGCTAACTTTTATTGAGTGCTTAATATGTGCTACAGTATTCTAACATATATTGTTGACATATAAGTACTTAACATATATTAATCCACTTAAATAAATGTAAATGAATAATTTAAAACTAAGGAAAGTTGTTTAGAAGCATTTGGTCCAACCACAAAAATTATAGGTACAAAATTTTTTTGCAGCAAATACTGTATATCTTTTACAAGTAAAATCTAAACTGTTCACTTTAACTAGCTTGATATAATCTAAATATGGTATAGAAATCCCTGCTGAGTCATGAGGACCAAGTAATTCATTTAGTGTTTATTAGGTTCCTATTTAATAATCACAGCTACTTAAAGTGAAAATAATTTCACTGTAATTTTCAGTTATCTTTTTAAAAAAATAATAAAGAGGTCAACTTTTGGAGCCTTAAATTGACCTACCTGAAAAGGTTGTTTGTTATTGTAGGTCTTAAGCTCCTGATTCCCCCGACATGCTTCTTTTTAAAATCGATCCTTGCAGAAGCGAGAAATAAATAAAAAAAAGCTTGTGACTTGTATGTCCTTTGCAAAGCAGGTATGTTTATTTTCAGGGCCTACAGGATTTTCTTCCCCCCTCGCAGCTGCAAGAATCCATTTCAAGTCATATCGGGTAACAAGGAGCTTATAGCCTACCATAGTAAACAATTATAATAGGTCAGTTATGAGGCTCACATAGTGTAAAATCTGGCTAACATTTTGTATTTAAATCTATTAAAATGCAACCATTATTGGTCACTTCTAAACATATATTTGCTCACCTGCTTGGTGTTAATCTGGACTCAAAACTGTTGGCCTTCATGGTGATGGTATCAGTAAATAGCACATCTTTTGCTGGAGATGCCAAAGCTTCAGAGTGAGATAAGGATGGATGCATTCTTTGTTGCTGTAGTCTTTTCAGTGTAGCATAGCCAAAAGCATCTCTAGAACTTGTGTAACTAAAGTTACAATCTGCTAGACTTTTAATTGTAGCAATAGAGGGTGCTTTAAGGGACTGTGCTCTTCTAGGAAGCGTATGAGAAGAACCTGGTGGCACCAGGGACACCGAATTTGATTTGGAGAGAGACAGATGGTTAGACTGTGGCGTCAAATAGTGGCTTGTCTTAATAGTTTTAGTACTTACCACAGTACTCATGCTTCCACAGTCTGTGTCCATAGTCGTAGCATCTACACCTACTGTCTCTCGTGAAGGACTTGAGCTCATTGAACTTATGCCACTTGTTGTAGTGTCTGTATTAAAACTTTGGCTACGTATCTTCATATGTGAGCTCGTTGAACTTTCTACTACTAACCTCTCTCGGCTTGTATTTTCTCTGTGATTCTCTGTACCAAAATTCTTGGTGAATTTTAAGTCATTTTCTCCAATGCTTGGTGTACTACCAGTGTCTTCAATGTGTTTATTCCCCATAAATGAAGTCTCTAATTGTAATGTTTTCTGTACAGTGGATATGGGTGTAAAATCATCACTATGATTAAAATCAACACTGGGCTCCGTAAGTGTTCTGATGCGCCTGTTGCTTGTCTTACTTTCAGATGATAATTTCCCTCCTTTTGGATCACTGCTACTACGATGTTTTTTGTTAGGCAAAGTAAGTGAATTTAAGATACGATTCTTCACAAGTTTGCTAGAAGCAAAGAAAGGGAATGAATTTTTATCCTTTATGGGTCCAGATCGGTCATAAAATGCTGGCTCTGTATCTTCGCTGATATCAAGGAAAAATGTACTAGTAGAGCTGCTGCCAAACCGGTCATCCTCCAATATGAACATACCTATGATTGAAGGATCAATTAATAAAAGCACATATAAAATGACAAATTCATGATAACTATTAGTGACATCACATTTCAGGAAATTTTTTTTTTAGTCATCTAGAGGAAAAAATTTAAAAATAAATGGTTAAACCATTCAGCTACATGAAAATATCTTTCTTGAAACCCAGAGTTGGGACTTGAATAAAATGTAAAATTACCTAACTTATGAGAATCTCCCGTTATTTCCAAAGAAAACTTATTATAAGACCCACTATGGCACAGGTTACATGAAGTTTCTTTTGATTCTGCAAATATTCAGGATGAAATTAAAGGGAAAAAGGAGACTTGACCATGGATGCTTACTCAATTACTACAGATTCCTAGTGGTTCATCTTTAAATTACTATAGGCAGGAGAAATTCATCTTGTAAGAAATGAATTCCCAATCTTAAAATATACTTACAGAGAACCAAGTGGTAACATTTTAAATTCATGTTTAAATTATGTTTATTTCTCATTTTACCTTAGATACTAAGAAACTCATTAAATTTAGTGCCCAATTCTACTAGAAGACGCAACCCAAGTGAGTGCCTAATGACATCTATAGGATTTTTCTTTTATTAACTTTTCTGTTGAATAATTACAAATACTTCAAATATATTTTGAAAGAAGGTAAAAGAAAATCCTAAGTGAACTTGCATACTGCATTACCATTTCTATATTTTGTCAATTCTAAGATGTACACTTTTCACATTTAATCCCTTTTATTTTCACACAGAATCTGATTCTAGAATCAATATGCATCTTGTAATAGTAGTATGTCCTAGTTTAATAAGCAGCACTTTTTCTTTCTTCTTCTTTTGTGGTACATAAAATATTGGTATATTTCATAATCCATAGCATCTCAGATTTGGTGAAATACACAGTCTGATAAGGCTGACACTATCTTCTTAAAAAGAAGAATCATGCCTTAAATTTTGTACACCTAACACCACTTAGCACAGGACTTAAAACCACAAGTCATTTTATATATAACTATTTTTGTTACTCTTAACAATTTCACTATTTTAAAATTTAGTGCTTCTCTCAAAAATGAAGATGTGAACATATTATCTGTTAAAAATATATTCTGGCTCAACAATCTTGATATCTGAAAAATGAGTAAAAAGATTAAATAAAGAAGGTAGACAAAGAAATACTTATTATATGTTTCTTTTCTGTCAAAAAAAGGAGGACTGGTTCTTCTGGCACATGGCTTATTACATAACTGTAGGAATTCCCAAAAGCTACTTTAGAATATAAGGAGAGAGAACAATGTAAGCTGGTGATTATACTCTGTGTTATGAAAATATACACATTCTCCAAGAGGCTATTATTGCCAAATAATTATCTTAGACAAAAGCAAATTACAAATGTAACAAATACATTTAAATTTTAAAATTTAAATATAAATGTTAACATTGGCTAACTTTATATGAACCTGTCAGGATACTCACTCGATGGCACAGATTCACTTTCACTATTATGTCTAGAGCTGGTTGACTCTGAGTTCAAACTTAGAGTGCTTGGGATAGATGAAAGTTCATTACAGAGTTGTTCCACATCATCTGGAACCACTGGCCACAGATGTTTGCGACTATGCCTCACAGCATCCCAGTTGTGACATTTTAGAATATCACAGCCTTGTTTGGTTTTAGCTATGAGCCCAAGTACATATACACAGGTCCTGTATATAAAAGATGCAGTAAAAACAGTTATAATTCCAAGCTGAGATTTCTTAAAGCAACCACAGATTAATTTGCTCTATGTACTTTGAACTTTCTCTAAAACCTACCAAAATGGTTTTGTTTGTGGAAAAAAAAAAGCTTATTAAGATTAGTTAGGAATAAATTAGCTGCAATAAAAAACAAGCAAACCTTCCCAATAAAAATAGTAATTACAACAAAATAAAAAGAACACAATGCAATATGAGCAAAAAAGATATATTAGCTTTTCTAGTATAAATCTGGAACAGCTGGGCTACTGGAATACTGGAATATCTGTACAACACTATGCCTTACCTGTTACCTACTAGATAAACTTCAATATCATAATAAAAATCAAATTATAGTAGTAAACAAGGAGTTCATTTAGATGTTTAACTTAATACAGTTAATAATCTTGTATCATTAGAACTTTCAGTGGATTAACAGTTATGCATTGCACTTAATCATAAAATACTTTCCCCTAACATCCATTTGTGAATAACAGTGTCTACATTAGAAAGATTTCTGAGTTAAATGACCTACCCTCTGATGGAAAGAACTTCACACTGTTTTGCAAGTTTTAGTATATCTGGAATCACGTTTTCTTCCTGTAGCAAATTGAGACCCCAATTTGATGAGCCGATATTTCCCTGAAAGAAAAGAAATCACTTACATCAAATATATTTATAAGAGTAACTATTTCAAAAGATTTGGAAAGCTACCAAGAAACAAATTTAACCTCATCTCTGAGAGAGAAAAAATGTAAAAGCCTCCTCACGTAAAAAACATTAGGCATGAATTAATTCTAGTTGTCTTAGCAACAAAACGAAAGTCACGAAACTAATAGTTCAACCATCTATTCTTCAATATAGAGATAATACACTTAAATTGGCAGGAACAATCCAGCCTTAAATATTAATCTAAGAAGTAGTTCCAAAGAAAACAATATTTATCTATTTAGTATAAATGAAAAAAAAAACTGAAAAATCTAAAAATTGCGAAGATCTTACAGAAGTGTTTATTACAAACCAAGGCCCAAAGAGATGCTTTCAGTTTTTTAATTTCTTCCCACTTATCCAAATCTGGTGTACGAACATTACGACAGAGTTCTGTAATAATATTCTGGAGAAAGAAAAAAAAATACCATGAGTAATAATATATTTATGTATTTAATATATTCTTATTGCATCATAAAACCAATATAATGTTTGTTTTTTGTCATTTTTGCATACTTAAAATTCTAAATTTTATGTAAAATTTCTTGAGAAGCAGCATTAGGGCAGGGGTTCTGAATTCACATTCTAGAATTATCACTTATCAACTGCATGGCCTTGGGCAAGTTACTTCATCTCCCCATCCTTTGATTTCCTAATATCTAGAAGAGTGATAATAACATTTGCATCATAAGGTTTCAGGATTTAATAAATTATTGCACATATAGTGCTTATCAGAGTACTTGGCACTTAGTATTACTAAATAATCATACTTATTCTTTAAAATAGAAAGTAAATTAGTGCTTAGGTTTTATCATACTATGTCAGTAGTAACACTGAGAAAATCATTTAAATTTTTAGTGAAATTTTCAAATGTTAATATGAAAATATTTGTCCCAACAGTTTTCACAGATGTAATATAAAAACACATGAAACTATAGAGTACATTTATGCAAAACTTTGTGCTCTTGAGATGAATACTGATACAAACGGGAACTAAATTGTTAAATAACTATCGTTCTGTCACATAAACAAATATTCCTATAACTATTTATTTCTAAAATAAGAGAAAGGTTACATTTATTGAAAACAGTTGCATGACGTATTCAGAACCATAAATGCGGTGTATGTATTATAACTCAGAGAACAACTGCTTGCCTATGCTTGCTACATTCCATGAAGTACGTGAAAATAAAATGTGCTCACAATCGGCAACTTTGAATTTATTGCTCGGCAAGGATAACTTAATCTGTATCAGGTTCAGTTTAATTTCCCAATGAGTGGAAGAAAAACTCAGTTTTTCAGTACGTTTTTGGAGATCTGAATTTCTCCAATAAGCTCTAAGAAAAGAACTCAGATCTTCATTGGATTGCTTATTCTACATAACAAGTTAGTTATTTGAAAGGTCATACACAAGTCAGTTAATGCATTGCAAGGCCATTAATATTTCTCAGGTTAATAAATATAGAATGCCTAAGTCAATTACAAAACAGATGAATTTAAAAGCAATTACACCACTGATATTAAAGCTTTTGAGAAGTTTTTGCAAAGGTAATATTTTAGCAATGTTAAGATTTTGTTTTTTTTACTATTGTAACTACTTAAAATAAGTGAATTATGTTTTTACCTGTACTTCCAACAAATGGCAGCCTGTTTTATGGTGTACTAGTTGTCCATAAAGGTGTACAGGCAGGTAGACATGAGGACGCTGTAATCTAGTATAACAAAGATGATTACTATATCTCTTGGCTAATTTAAATATGCTAATTAGAAAAGAATTTTAATAAATATTTGATAAATAAAATTAGATACAACTCCCCAGCATAAATAAAAATATGAAAGTAACAAGGAATGAGGATTTCTTAGGTAAAATATAGGCTGGGCATCCCTAATCCAAAATGATCCAAAATCCAAAACTTTTTGAGCACTGACATGACACTGTAAATGGAAAATTCCACACATTAGAATTTAATGCAAACTATTTCATACACAAAATTACTTATAACACTGCATAAAATTATGTTTAGGCTACGTGTATAAGGTGTACATGAAACAGATTAATTTCATGTTTAGACTTGGGTACCATTTCCAAGATATCTTGTGATATATATGCAAATATTCCAAAATCTGAAAAAATCTGAAATGCGAAACATTTCTGGACTCAAGCATTTTGGATAAGTGATGTTCAACCTGTAACAGTTTATCAGATCTCAAAGCACTGGTAAGAGAATCTAGGGCTAGAAATACAGACTGGGGTGCCAGCATGGAGTATATGTGAATGCGTTATCAGTAAGGATATTCAACATGCTATGAATGCCACTGAATTTTTGAGCAATTAATGCTGCGCATTAAGATTCTTCCTATATCATGTAAGAAGCAGAATGTACAAAACTCAGAAATGTTAAAAATAATTTATGATGAACTAGTTTTAAATCTGTAATTGAGAACTAGCACTGGGTACACACCTTTGGTTACTCCGACGAACATAGTTATCACCATCAACAGGCTTCCGATAAGTAGTAAGTGCTTCATTGAGTTGTTCCTCAATCAAGTCAACATATTTGGAGTTATATTCCTAGAGGATGATATTGTTTTAATTGCACATAGTATCACAATGAGTCACTAAATTTAGAATATGTCAGATACTTAGCAAAGGGTAGACAGATGAAGGTATTATGAATGCAAATGTTCTATCATATCCATAAGCTTTTGGCTCAGGTTTCAACTAGTACTATATACTAATGACCCCCATATCCGCCATCTTCCTCACAAATCTGAGCTCCACATCCGCATTTTCAAGCCATCACTTGGTTATTGCACAGACAATGCCAGTTCAACATACTGAAGAATCATTATCCTAATCTGAACAAACCACTTTTTATAAATGTGATCTCTTAATAGTGATCCATTATATATTCAGTCATTAAATTAGAAACCTTATGAGCCAAGTTGGACCTCTTATTTACTGTATCCAATCAGCCCACAAATTCTGTCCATCTTATTTTGAAAATGCCCAGAAAATGTGTCCTTATCTATTCAACCTAACTACCAGTGAAGTTCAGGCAGTCATCAATTCTTGTTTCTAAACTTGTGTCAATATTCCCAGACTTTCCCTTCAATGATCAAAATTCTGCCTCTCCACTGCAACCTGTCAGATTACTAAAGTACAACTCTGATCACTCTTTAAAAGCTGTTAAGAATTCCCCACTATATATACAATTGAAATCCCTTAGGATGATATAATATGGCTTACGAGGCCTTTTACAATCTAGCTTTAATTTACCATTCCAGCCTCATCTTGCCACTCCACGCTTATCTTAGTTCCAACTACCTTGGAATATGACTTTCTTTATAAGTCTATAATGTTCCAATGATCTACACAGCTTTATTCTGCTCCTTCTTCCGTGGATAGCCTTCTTCTAATTTATTTGCCTACTTACTCCTCAAGACCATTTCAAGTATCACATCTACTGCGCCTATCCAACATTTCTTCTGATAATCCCTAAGGCAGAATCATTAATCTCTCCTCTGTGTTCCCTTATACCTTGCATATAACTTTGTTATAGCTCTTATATTTTATGCTATTTTCAAGCACTGCACCAATATTCTAAGCAATTTTCTAATACTATGATTTGTATAATAAATTTTATTATGATGATTTAAATATCTTCTAGGAAACAAACCTATCACATCTTGTCTTGGTTCTACAATTCATCAAATACTAAAAGACTTCATGCCTTAAGTTGTATGCTTCAAAGTTTTAGTCCATTTAAGGAGTATCTCTTATGAAATATGGTTCAATACAGACACTATAAAAGAATCTGTAACTGTTAACAAAAAAGAGAAAACAGGATAACTGATCTGAAATGATGAAAAATCTAAAAATCATTTATATTGGTAAAGATCATTTTGACCACGGGTTTCCAAGATGCTTTGATGACTTATAATACTTCAAACAAAATAATGAAGCCACAGCAATCACCAGCTAAAGAAAAGCTAGAAAAGTTGTTTCATATCTTCAAACTACTCCCTTCTTAGCAGGTTGCCCTATGACAGCAAGTTCATTCTCAGATTTAGGTAAAGTAGTATCCTAAAGTAAAGTTTAACTAAATGATTATATCTCCTTGGGATTTCAATCTCCCTTCATTTAAAAAAATTATTTTAGTTTTAGCTTAAAAGGGCTCATGCAAAGTTGTAGGCCATATTAAGGGACCCAAGAATGAAAGAAATGATAAAAAAGGCCAAAAATTAGATTATAAAATCAAATGAGTTGAAAGTCAAATTTCAATAGAATGAATACAGTCAACAGTTCAGAACAAAAGAAATAACTGTAGTTTAAAAAAATGTATAACTATAAATACTAGCAATTATGCAGAATTTAGGACTCAACTTGATATTGATGTTTAAATATTTAACCTTATTAATTTCAAAACACTGATATAAAAAACCATCCTCTAAATTCACAAATCAATTTCAGAAGATAAAAACACACAAATTCAATCTTATTCAAATAAGAAGTTACCTTGTGCCACTTTTCCAACTGTTTTGCTACATAACCTCTTTCATTCAGATAGGAAAATCCTTTTGGAATGGAGAGAAATCTGCAAATTAAAACAAGCAATAATTTAACATTGAGTCTGGCAAAAAAGTATCTTAAGAAGCCAAAATAACTAAAATTTAAAAAAGTATAAGGAGCTAAAAGACTTTAGGAATAGTTCGTTCCTAAAACTAAAAGGTCAACTATAATTTATTATAACTTCAATTACAAATAAATTTTCACAATCTTTGCAACAACACGCGAACCCAATCACAATAAAGAAAATGTCAGCCAGGGACGGTGGCTCATGCCTGTAATTCCAGCACTGTGGGAGGGCAAGGTGGGTGGATCACCTGAGGTCAAGAATTCAAGACCAGCCTGGCCAACATGGTGAAACTCCGACTCTACTGAAAATACAAAAAATTAGCTGGGCGTGGTGGCGTGTGCCTTTAGTCTCAGCTACTTGGGAGGCTGACGCAGGAGAATCACTTGAACTTGGGAGGCAGTGGTTGCATCAAGCCAAGATTGGACCATTGCACTCTGGCCTGGATGACAAAGTGAGGCTCTGTCTCAATTAAAAAAAAAAAAAGGAAAATGTCATGAAAAGTATGAATAGACCAAAAAAAAAATTAAAAAAAAGAAAAAGCCAAAACAATGAAAAGACAATGTTTCAATATTAAAAGGTAAACTCTTTAGCGTATTTCCCATTTGGATTTGAATCTATCTTTAAGATACACTGCCAAAGAACACAACAAAAAAACATAACTGAAAATTTACCTCAGGAGGAGAAGCAAACCCTTGTCTCCAAGGTGGGATAACGCTGGTTTCATCTGAATGAGAGCATGAAGATTGGCCTAAAAGAGATTATCATTATTTTTTACAATTGTATAAAAATAGCAAAATTTTTAGTTCCAAAATGCCTATTATATACTTTTACAAAATTGTCAAATGAGTATTTCAAAAAAATTTAAGTATTAAATTATAAAAAATGAACCTTTACCTTGTCTTCACATGCTTCATCGAGGATATCAAGAGCTTCAGAAGAAATCGTTTTGTTTTTATCATGTAGCTGGGTCACTAACAACTCAATTCCCCAATTATTAAAGAATTCAACATTAGCTCTCAATAATACCCTTAAATGTTTTGTTGCATAGAGTCTGCAGGCCTATAAAGATAAATGAATACATTAAAAAAAAAAAAAAAACTTCACCATAAATAGCCTATTTGATTTTATTTTGGGATAGTCCTGCTACTTGAAAAGGGAAGAATGCCTGGAACTGGTGGTCTAGCTCTTGATATGAATACTTTTTTGGTTCTTGTAAAATAAAATACTACCCTTTCTATCTAGCAGCTTCTTCCCCATGATATAAAAACATGAGTACTATATGCAGTTCCTTGGAGAAACTAAAATTTTAAAGTAAACTCAATTTCCATATCATATTCTTAGCACTTAAAATTAATTTTACTTAGCCCAAAATTCATAAAGTAGTGAATTAATTGGTTATAAAAATAGTTTTACTGGCTATGTTATACTCACATCAGTAGCTGCAGTTAAAATTTTGGAAAGGATGACTCTAGCCAATCCATCTCTGCTATAGTCCAAGCTAGAAACAGTAAGTTTTAGCAAGTGATCTTGGTTTTTCAAGGAGCAAAGATTAAGGAGACTTAAAAGAAAAAAAAATAAGAAAGGTTAAAAGAAATTACTATATTGATATATTAATTAAACAAATATTTTTTCCAGCTTTACTGAAGTATAAATGACAAATAAAAATTGTATTATTCAAGGTGTATAACTTGATTTGATATACACATACATTGTGAAGATTACCACAATCAATGAACACATCAATCATCACACATAGTTACTATTTTGAATGCTGGAGTGGGAAGAGCATGAAGTCAATTCAATGTATATTTTTAAAATTCCTAATATAAACAAGCTTTTCGGAAAGGAAGCATTTAATAACAACAATTTAAAAAAGAATATTAAAGCAAAGATAATGCTAATTTAAAATAAAACTTAACCAAACACATGTATACAGACTAAAAAGCATACCATATCTAACTACATTAAAAATAAAGTTCATGTATCTATTGCAACAAAATCTAGGAATGCTCACCACTGAAATACACTGCATTTTTCCAGCATTTTAACTCCATGAGGGTGGCAAGAAAGTGTTCCAATAAATAAAAAGTAGTGTTGACTAAGGGTGGTCAATAAACCATTGTTTTGAAGACTTCTTTCGGGTTTCATTCCAGATGAAGCATTGAGCCACTGAACAATATCCTTTACTAGATCTTCTAAGTATCCTTGCCCATCCTAAAAGTAAATACATTGTGATATTGTGAGAAAAGCATTCAAAATCTGTAATTGGAAAATCAGCTTCAATCAAGTACAAAAACTTAATAATAATGATGAAGTTACCAATAATAGCTATCAATCAGTGAGCACCTATTGTTTTTTAATCCACTTCAACACAATGCTGCATGGAGATGATATTATTCTCCATTTTACAGAAGAGTAAACCAGGTCTTCTAGAGGGCAGATAACTTGCCCAGTCTCATAACTAGTGACTAAGTCGGGATTCAACTCTAGGTCTGGGATCATTTCCTATGTTTCCAAATACAGCTTATGCATATTCAGAAATAAAAGCAAAACAGAAGGTGGAAACAGAGGGAGGGTAAGGGAAGCAAATTCAATAAAAAACATTTGCTCTGGAAAATATTCAGAATGCCCACCTCTTCAGATTCAAGAAGAAATTCTGTAAACTGGCAACCTACAACCGTGAGTTGTTTGGCCTTGGCAAAATCCAGATCCAAGTTGGCATATAATTTACTGCTGGGCTTGTAAAAATAAAGTAGTCTCCGTACAAACCTAAAATCAAAACACAAGTAGCAACAAGGTAAGAAATGAAGCAATTATTTTAGAATATTAACCATTACTTAGGACATAATAAGACTTTCAGAATATGTTTTGGGTCTGAACCATTGGGATAAATGGCAAGAAATGTATTAAAAGTGGTTGGTACATGATATGGTCTGCCTGTGCCCCCACCCAAATCTCATCTTGAATTGTAGTTCCCATAATCCCCATAATGTTGTGAAAGGGACCTCATGAGAGGAGATAAGATTATGGGGGCAGTTACCCTTATGCTGTTCTCGTGATAGTGAGTGAGTTCTCACATCTGATGTTTTTATCACCAGCTTTTCCCCCTGTGCTCTGTACTTCCCTCTCCTGCTGCCATATGAAGAAGGATACGTTTGCTTCCCCTTCTGCCACGATTATGTTTCCTGAGGCCTCCCTAGCCATGTGGAATTGTGAGTCAATTAAACCTCTTTCCTTTATAGATAATTTCCATATTATCTGTAGAGGCAGTTATAAATAACTGCCAGTCTCAGGCAGTGATTTATAGCAGCATGAGAATGGACTAATACAGTACATTTCATACCAAAAAAAAAAACCCAAAAACCAAACAAACAAAAAACCTTCATTTAAAAAAATATTTCTGTGGAGTAAGAATTTTATGGTGAGATGATTAGAAGAAAGATGCTAGCCAGATGAATGCATATTTAACATAGCTAGAATATAAAAATTGGATAAATGAGGATGTCACCTGAACTTAAATTTTCTTCTACTGTATTCATGAAGAACCTTGTCCCATGGCTCAATAATGTTCTATTGTTAAGATAATTGTAAGATACTACACTATGATTTTGTTGGTTTTTCACAATTAGGCAAAAGGTCAAGCATAAAAGTTGCAATTTAGGCCAATGAATTTATAGACATAATTTATGATCTTTCAACATTATATCTTTCAACATTATGTTCTAAGCTTCTATTGAATTTAGTTCAGTTCAATTTCATGCACTACAATTCAATCCAATAGAGGTGTCCAATCCAGGAGCTGGGAAAACAAAGTTGAGTAAGACATCATCTGTGTTCTCAAGGAGTATAAAAAGTCAGTACTATGCTTTTATATTTCAGTGCAATTTATAAGTTATCTTTATTTCTTAAAATTTTTATAGATATTAGGTTACATATCATGAATAGAGAATGCAATCAAATAATAATGTTAATGACATCAATTTCTCAAACATACTAAGGACCTCTTTCTGAGATCAGCAGTAATAGCTGGTTAGTCTAAACTCAGGAGTAAAAACATATGGGTGTAATGAAGAACAGCATCGTAGCTTAAAGTGTTCTTCACGCTACAAACATTTGCACGGGTTACGGAAGGTGTGGTTAAAGAGAATATAAACAGCAGTTATAATGGATAACTCCAAAGTCAAACAGGAATAAAAGTTGTATATTAAAAATATAAGTCTTTATTATGTCATCCTCATATGTTAGGGCTAAGACCCACTATACAATTGATATTACCCCAATTTGAAAAACTTTTATCTCAACTACTTCATCTATTCCACAACTAAAAGCAGAATGTAAATAACTAGAAAAAGAATTTGCTAATATGTTTTGGTTATAAAATAAGACTATATTAAAAAACATATGAGTACCTATTGAAGAGAAATTGTTAAAATGTATGTATATGTCTTTAAAATTATTACATATTTTAACAGGCATTAGGCCTAATATCCATATTTAAGTTCTTTAAATTTAAATGCAAAATAGTTCTTACATACCTGTGTAACTGTTCATCTTTATAGTTTCTTAGATTTACATTTGGCCACTAGAAAAACATAATATGTTATATTACATATGTACTTATCAATTCTCAAACATATAAGATAATTACGTTATAATTAATAATAAAATTAAAGACAAGCCATTACCATGAAGTATCTTTTCATACCTTAAGAATGGTCCCTATAAGATTCCAATTCCATTCAAGATTCTCTTTATGTTGAAGGACTTGGCTATCTCTAAGGTTAATTAAAAGAGCTTCCTCTGTATCCTAAAATCATCAGAAAGTAATAAGAAAAATTAAGGCAAACTGTCCTCATATCAGAAAACTAGGTTCAAATTTGAAAACCTGAAAGGCAGCTTTTCCATTTAAGGATAGATCAAGGTTTTTTAAAGTTATAAAAACCCATCTCCAAATTATAAAACTCAGAAGCCATCTGAAAATTCATATGCATGAAGAAAAGTGTAAACTCAAACACATGCATACTAAAATCCAGTGGTTAAGGAATTAACATGTTGTTTTTAAGTTGAAAATCATGATTTCATGTCAGCACCTTAAGAACAAATATATCTTTCTGAACTCGGAGATACTGATCCCGTTTCTGGTGTGTTGCAATTGCTTTCTGAATAATGTGGTCTAAATGAAGACTATAAGGCTTAGGTCCTCGTTTCTTCATTTCATGGAAGCGTTTTAAACAGTTCAAGGCTGCACTGGCTCGCCTAACGAGAAAAACAATTCAATTAATACAACATAATTTAAGAGATTACCTTGGTAAATTATTAAAGCTTATGTAAGTTCAAGGCTAGAAATTATTATTGATAAAGTAAATTATTTCATCAAATTTGGAGAGACAAATACAAAAAATAAACAACACTACTGATTTATATAAAGACACACTGATTATTTAGATGCAATTGAACATGTACTTAACTAAACTTTTCTTCTATGGTGGTAGGTATTTTTTGTATATTGGTTTTAAGAACTCCTACAAGGTCAGAAACCTAGTTTTCTATATTTTCTTAAAGTTTTAAAGCTTTGCTTTTCACATATAAATCCTTAATCCGCCTGAAACTTATTTTTGTTTACGATATGAGGTTGAAATAATTTCACTGTACTCCCATATGGATAATCAATGATCCCAGTATCAACTGAACAGCCTCTATTTTCCACATTGGTCTGTAACTGCAAATGGCATATTTTTATAAATTATATTTAATTCTTTGTGGTAAATAAAAGCGCCATTTTCAAGAATTTGGTGGCAAGTCTCACCTTCAGAATTTCTAGTAAGTAGAATTTTTAAATATTGGGATGTGCTGACTGAAAAGTATTTATCAATAAACAAAGCTTACTGAGCTAAACATAAAACTATTTTAAGAGGACTATTCTTACTGGAATTCTGAAGATAAATTTGAATTCCTGATGAACCCTGGAATTTGTGGCCATAATCTAACCCAGAGTTTAGGTCTATCAGGTATTGGGAAAGTATATTCTTCCATCATGAAACTACTAATACAAAAGCTAAAAGCTACTATTACTGATGTAAGCCTAGAGACAGAACTGAGATAACTCCTAATGCCCTCAGTTTATAAGACAACTTTGGTCTGTTAAACAGTATTTCCAATGGCAGAATGAAAATTAAGATTATTAAGTGTACTTTATTATAAAAGCTAAGTAAACTTTTCAAAAATGTACTATAACTTAACAAAAATACATAGTTTTGAATAGCTAAAAAACTCCATTTCATTAACATCAAGCAAAAAAATAAAATGGTCCATATACGTTTCTGATCATAATAACAAAATAAAAAAACAACCACAAAAAGACATTCCTAGCCTAGATATACACTTTGCCAAGTCAAGCTAAGTTCCTTCTAGCACTTCCCAATTGAGCCCTTCCATCATTACCTTTTATATATATTTTATTATTAGCACTGGAATTCCAGCAGAGCTACAGTTGTATTACCATAATTTTGTTCGTAAATTCTATGTTTGCAGTATCTCCTTTAGTAGCAAGAGTTCAGCTTATTGCTATGTGGCCCAGTAGTACTTGTTACTAAATTCCAACATTTTTAACCATGCAAGTAAAATAATATATTAATACTGTAAAGCTTTATTTGAAATAGTTCATAGACATTAAAAAAAAGAGCCAGAATTGCTGCTCATGACATAAAGGAGTCCAAAAATCTCTCAGCTAACATTTTCAGTAATATGATAACCATTCTATATCCTTGTCTACAAACATGCTAGAAAAAAGTGATTTTATTATACTATTAGTATTTTGTAGCCTAAAAAACACATTATTAAATATTTTTAGAACTATTAATTTTTCCTTTAGCAAATTCCTTAAAAGAATTTCCCACTATAACCTATCCATACTATTTTTTTTTAAAAGAAGAGACAATAATCTAATTCGATATTAAATACATCAAACAAAAGCTTTGCTAAAGCTCTGATACTTACAGTCTCTTTTCCTTGGGGATATCAAAGGATGCAGCCATATTCATTAGGGTTGGCAAGCAGTGCAAATGATGGCTATGTGAATGAGGAAGAATTGTGTTTGCCTAAAATGAAGCATAACATTTTACATGAGTTTTCAGAAGTAGAAATAGTTTATGTTGTAGATTACCTGCACATATAATGCTGTATTCAAGACTATTACAAATTCTGAGGTTTTACTCATAAAATTATTTTCCCAATACATGCTTATTTATATTTTTATCATATCTATAATACTTTCAACAAGGATGAAATATACAGATACACACATATTAACATAACCATTAAGTTTCATAGATTCTTTATTATAATATTATGGTTTTAAGTGGTACCCAGTTAAACTCAATTCTTAAATGACCAGAAGGGATTATATGTCAAAACACTACAGGAATCAACCTATGTTTAAAATAACATTTAAAATGCTAGATGCCATATCCAAATTTATGAGTTGACTTCTTAAGTTTTAAAAACTACTTTCTCAAAATAGATTTGTCCCATATGCCATAATCTTTAAAACAAGAAATATTAATTTCTACTTTCCAAACAAAAACCTCACCACCCAACCAGCTATCAATGAAGACAAGTGCACTGATCAAATGTGGAAGATAGAAAACGTAAGAATAATAAGCAAAATAACTAGCTCTTTTATTTCAAGAGAATTACAGAATTCTGGGTATGGGACAAGGGAAAAAGATAAAATGTACAGAGATTCCTTCATATAAAAGCAAATAACTCTGAATATTGGTATTCTTGAATAGGAAATGACATCTTAAGAATTAAAAGACAAATAATCAGACCTGAAAGCCTCTGACTCTACATAATTCTTTCACAGAAGGGCCAAAAAAGAACAGAGCAAGCAGCTAAATAATTCACTGATTTAAAAAAAGAAAGTTAAATTAAATTCTGCTTAATGCTCTTTACCTCACTCACACAGGCCAGTCGCTATGAAGGGGAAACAAGGGTGGGAAGGAGGGGAAGAGATCAAGAAAGAAAAACTTAAACAAAAAAACATCTGCTAAAAATAGCAAACTATGACATAATTTCAAAAGATCTGCCATAGAATCAATTCTTCCTTAATGAGTTTTAAATGGCTCTTTTTATTTTGTATTTACTAACTAGTAAGTAATCTAAAAATATAAATTCCTACCTTGCAAACTATCAGGGATCCCTCATTGATTGATTTGCTGAGAGTAAAGAATTGTCAAATCACTTTCCTAGCTCCTACTTTCCAAAAGTTACTGTAATCACAAAATCATGGTGAAAAGAAAAACAAAAACCAAAAAACCAAAAAAAGCCCATCTTCTGAACCTCAAACTACAAGTTTATAGAAAAGACTATAATGTTCAACCAAGACTGTATTTAAAGCTTCTGCACAAAGCTTTCTAAAATTCAGGCACTGACTACCATGTAACAAGTACATTCTTAGCAGACTGAAGTAGTATCCATAGTTTTGCAATTTTTTGCTTCTTAGGAAGTCTTTCTGAGATCAATTAAGATTTACAGGACGAAAATGTCAACTTTGAAAGTGAGTGTAAAAATCAACATTTCAGTACTTTGCATGTTGTATATTTATTCCATTTACAAAACCAATCGAAATATGCGTGTGCATGCGTATGCGCGCACGTACGTATCTATCTCAGGATACAGTACCAAGGGCTTTTTGTAATGCTAAGATAAACATTTATAAGAAATGCAAATTTATTTTGAGATAATACAAAGCAACACCATTAAAATAACTTGTTTTATAAATTCAAACATTAAAGGTATGAAACATATAATCAGAAGTTGCTAAACTTACCATATGTAAAAGCTCTCCTAAAAGGATGGTAGCTCTAACTGAGATATGATCATCACTGTTTGTTATCACTTCAACTAGGCCCTTTGAAAATAAAAAGATAACACCACTGTTGCAAAATAATACATATGAAAACATGTATGTGTCAGATTTATTTTTCACTCTGAATTTTTTTTTTTTTTGAGACAAGAGTCTCGGCTCTGTTGCCCAGGCTGGAATGCAATGGCAAGATCTCGGCTCAGTATTAACCTCTGCCTCCCAGGTTCAAGCAATTCTCGTGTGTCAGCCTCCCGAGTAGCTGGGACTACAGGGGTGTGCCACCATGCGTGGCTAATTTTTGTACATTTAGTCGAGACACAGTTTCACCACGTTGGTCAGGCTGGTCTCGAACTCTTGGCCTAAAGTGATCCACCTGCCTTGGCTTCTCAAAGTGTTGGGATTACAGGCATGAGCCACCACGCCTGGCCTGAAAGAATCTGTTAGAGAAAATAAACAAAATGGAATAAAATAAGGTTTGTAAGTCTTACCTCTAAAAGTCCATTACGAATAAATGCAGAGAGTATCAATGCCAAATAATTATCCATGAGGTCTGGCCTGGAAAAAACAGCACAGAAACAATTTAAATAAAGTTTCATAGATTACACAGTCTAACATAAAAACCCTAATTCTAATAAATTGAAACCCTTTCTGTATTTAAATTCTACCTGGATCTGGCACGATGAGGAAGAATAGTTTTTGCCTCAGCTGCCACAAAGCCATCTGAAAGCCTCCAACTGTCTTGGAACCTCCCTGGATCTAAAATAGTTAAAATATGGTAGGGAAAAGATTAGATATCACTGAAGCATTTCAGATAAGTATAAAACCATCAGCTAGCCAGGCTATAAAGAACTTTAAAATGTGCTGGTTAAATACCATATATTCAAAAAGATACAGACAAAAATTAGTTATGTAAATACACGCAGATCTAATTTCCTTCATTTTGGGACTTCGGTACTTTAAGTCATTTGGCTCAAATAACATGAGAATTAGATAATCTGAGGATTACATAGGTTTCTTACTGTTTCCTCTTTTCCTTTTTTGGCCCATTCCTATTAATTTAATTGCTGTAAGAGCCAAGGTGATAAAGAAGAAATTAAAATTTCTGTCTTAGGAACTTGAGGTTTTATTTTTATATTAATTTTCTGTCACAATTATGCAGCAAGAAAAGAAAATGGTGTTCAATATTTAGTATTTCTCCTTTTAGGAGCTTCGTCTCCATTAAATAAAAATTACAATATATGAAAAGACACAAATGTACTTCAATACTTACCTACACTGAGTAGTGCTTCTATGAACTCCTCAGTCACAACAGGTAGAGGAAGACGAAAGATATCATAAAGCACTTCAAGTAGACCTCGCTAAATTAGCAAACAAATACACCTCATTTATTTTTATGAAACACTTTTAAGATTTTTAAATGTTCTATTCACATAATTTTTAAAATGATAAAAACAGAACCATTAATACAATGACATGCCACATAACAACATTTTAGTCAATGATGGATCACATATACGATGGTCGTTCCCTAAGATTACGATGAAGCTGAAAAATTCCTATCGCCTAGTGAAACTACAGCAGCAGTCATATTGTCTGTCACAGGGCAATATTTACTCAACTGTTTGTGGTGATGCTGCAGTAAACAAACCCACTGCACTGCCAGTTGTTTAAAAGTATTATATATAGAATTATGTACAATTACATAATACCTGATAATGATAATAAATGACTATGTTACTGGTTTACCTATTTACTATACTACATCTTTTATCATTATCTTAGAGTGTACTCCTATACTTAAAAAAAAAAAGCACTTTGGGAAGCCATGGTGGGAGGATTGCTTGAGGCCAGAATTTTGAGACTAGGAACATAGAGAAATCCCATCTCTACAAAAAATTTAAAAATTTACTGGGTGTGGTGGCACGTTCCTGTAGTCCTAGCTACTCGGGAGGCTGGGGCAAGATGATCACTTGAGTCGAGGAGTTCGAGGATGCAATGAGCTATGATCATTCCACTGCACTCTAGCCTGGCTGACAGAGCAAGACCTTGCCTCTTAAAAAAAAAAAAAAGTTAACTGTAATACAGCCTCAGGCAGGTATTCCATAACAAGACATGGTTATCACATGACAGCTTCATTCATGTATACTGCCCTGGAGGCATTCCAGACATACAAGGTATGGAGGTGGAAGACAGTGATACTGATGATCCTAACTCTGTGTAGGCCTAGGCTAGTGTGTGTGTGTGTGTGTGTGTGTGTGTGTGTGTGTGTGTGTGTGTGTGTGTGTGGTGTGTGTGTGTGTGTGTGTGTGTGTGTGTGGCGGGAGGGGGTTTGAGGCAAAGTCTCGCTCGTCTCCCAGGCTGGAGTGCAGTGGCACGGGCTCACTGCAACCTCCACCTCCTGGGTTCAAGCAATTCTCCTGCCGCAGCCTCCTGAGTAGTTGGGATTACAGGCACCTGCCACCACGCCTGGCTGATTTTTGTATTTTTAGTAGCGATGGGGTTTCACCATGTTGGCCAGGCTGGTCTCGAACTCCTGACCTCAGGTGATTTGCCCGCCTTGGCCTCCCAAAGTGCTGGGATTACAGGTGTGAGCCACCGCACTGGCCTATGTTTTTGTTTTTAACAAAAAAGTTTAAAAAGTAAAAAAATTTAAAAACAGAAAAATCTTACAGAATAAGGATATAAAACCAAAAAAATTTTGAATGCCCATACAATGTGTTTGTGTTTTAAGCTAAATATTATTGCAAAAGAGTCAAAAGTTTAAAAAATTTGAAAGTTATAAAGTAAAAAGGTTACAGTAAGCTAATTATTTTTGAAGAAAAGAATTTTAGTAAATTAAACGTAGCCTAAGTGTACAAGTCTGTAAAGTCTACAGTAGTGTACGGTCACGTCCTAGGTCTTAACATTCACTCACTTCTCACACATTGACTCATCCAGAACTACTATTAGTCCCATAAGCTCCATGCACTGTAAGTACCCTATATAGGTGCTGTATTTATAATTTTTTTTTTTTTTTTTTGAGATGGAGTCTCGCTCTGTGGCCCCGGCTGAAGTGCAGTGGCATGATCTTAGCTCACTGCAACCTCCGCCTCCCGGGTTCACGCCATTCTTCTGCCTCAGCCTCCCGAGTAGCTGGGACTACAGGTGCCTGCCACCACGCCCGGCTAAGTTTTTTCTAATTTTAGTAGAGACAGGTTTCACCGTGTTAGCCAGGATGGTCTCGATCTCCTGATCTCATGATCCGCCCGCCTCGGCCTCCCAAAGTGCTGGGATTACAGGTTGAGCCACTGTGCCCGGCCAGTATTTTTAATCTTTTATACTGTATTTTTATTGTACCTTTTCTATGTTTAGATGTTTAGATACACGAATTCCATTGTGTTACAACTGCCTACAGTACTCAGTACAGTAACATGCTATACAGGTTTGTAGCTTAGAAGCAATAGGCTATAACACATAACCTAGGTGTGTAGTAGGCTATACCATCTAGGTCTGTGTAAGTACTCTAGGATGTTCACAGGGTGAAATCATCTAACAGTGAGTTTCTTAGAACACATTCCTATCATTAACCAATGCATGATTATACCGTATTTTGAAACTGTATAAGGCCTATATTAGAGAAGGGATAACTAAATGCTTACTACTACATACATCACTTAATCTAGTCATTAAATTTTTCATTAACCTAATTATGCAAAAAAGCAATTTTCCCAAGGTCATGGAGCTAACAAAAAAGTAAATAAAACCAGAGGTTAAACCCCAGTTGGTCAGACTCTCCAAAGATCATGTTCTTTTTCCACTTATTGAGTAAGAAGTGAATTATCTCAACAGTTTGTTACCTGCTTACAGATCTTTCCATTTATAATCATATCCTTCCATTTCCATTATCTAAATAATTTTTATTTCACATTTAAACAAGGCACAATTTGTTTAAATTTCTGTAAATATTTCTGGCTAATATTTTCTAATAACATTTTTCAGCTCCAAGTTTGGTTCATATAAGGAAGGGCAAAGGAAAGAAACAAACTTAAAACAAATAAAAACATTTAAGGAGAAAGGAAAAAAATCACTTTAAGAATTCTCTTTTCCTTCAAATTCAATTTAACTGTATAATACAAATTCTTACAAATAATTTAGAAATATACCTAATATAGAAATATTAATAACTCCATTTTAATCAAAACCACCATCGTTAAAATAAAATCTCACCACATATTACAAAACTTAAGTTAGAAGGCATAAATACATTTACCTTTTGTTAAATGTAGTCTGTAGTGCTTGAACCTTTTATAGTGAGAATGCCCTTGTGTGTTGTTTATATTGTTTTAATGAATAAAGCATAATTAAGTTCATATTTTCAACTCAACTTTTTTTTGTTTTTTTGAGATGGGGTTTCGCTCTTGTTGCTGGAGTGTAATGGTGTGATCTTGGCTCACTGCAACCTCCAACTCCCAGGTTTAAGTGATTCTCCTGCCTCAGCCTCCTGAGTACTTGGGATTACAGGTGCCCGCCACCTAAGTAGCTGGGATTACAGGTGCCTGGCTAATTTTTTGTATTTTTAGTAGAGACGGGGTTTCACCATATTGAGGAGGCTGGTCTCGAACTCCTGACCTCAGGTGATCCACCTGCCTTGGCCTCCCAAAGTGCTGGAATTACAGGCGTGAGCCACCATGTCTGGCCTCAACTCAATTTTTAATACAGCCATTATTCCTAACAGCAGCATTTTTTTTTTTTTTTTTTTTGAGATGGAGTCTCGCTCTGCCACCCAGGCTGGAGTGCAATGGCGCTATCTCAGCTCACCGCAACCTCCGCCTCCTGGGTTCAAGCGATTCTCCTGCCTTAGCCTCCTAAGTAGCTGGGATTACAGGCATGTGCCACCATGCCCAGCTAATTTTTGTGTTTTTTTTTTTTTTTCAGTAGAGATGGGGTTTCACCATGTTGGTCAGGCTAGTCTTGAACTCCTGACCTCATGATCCACCCACCTCGGCCTCCCAAAATCACAGGCATGAGCCACCGCGCCCAGGCAACAGCAATATTTTAAAGGATTCCTATTATATTTAGGGTTTAACTAAGTAGTAAATATTTACTTGTGTATTTTAAAAATATGATCTAGATTAACAACTAATGAGGAAAAAGCATCACCTGAAATATTTTTTTTTTTTATAATTAATTCCCACTGTTAAAGGTCCAGGAATGAAACAATCCTAATAA
The DNA here is from genome assembly GCF_009828535.3 of Hylobates moloch. Classification (NCBI taxonomy): domain Eukaryota; kingdom Metazoa; phylum Chordata; class Mammalia; order Primates; family Hylobatidae; genus Hylobates; species Hylobates moloch. Next base: position 35,319,118 of record NW_026652292.1, read on the forward strand.
CTTTTACCTACCCTTATTTCCATATTTGGTATGCAAAGTACTCCTATTAGAGACTGGATCCCAGAATTTCCAGGTTTACATAAATTAATAATACCTAAAGAGGACAGAAAGAAAAAAAAAAATCACTGACATGAATTTCAAAAAAATTTCTATAGCAATGTATAATATAAAATTTGTTGTATTTTTCTAGGCAAAATTATATGATTATCTATGATACTATTTGGTCATCATAAGAACTATTATATAACTGAAATATATTTGAAGCATACTCCATATTTCTCTATTGATTAGAGATTACCAATAATTTCATCACTTAAATTCCATCTTCAGTATCTGTTTAATATCCAGAAAGTTCATGAGTCCGACTGCCTGACGAACGCTTCTCTGGGAGTAAGAACACGGGAGAAAATCAGACAATGGTCTGTCTCCCCTCTTTTATGCTCCTCACTTTAAAGTGAAAAACTCTACTTGGCATTTATTATTTAAAAGTTCAATTCTAAAATACGCTGAATGCACAGATGAGTATAAGCAACAGCCTTCAAATAAATTATATGATTCAAAATTTTTAAGTTACAGAACTAAGTTGAACAATTTTAAACATATTAAAATCATGTCACAAAAGATGTATGAATAGCCAATAAACACACACAAAATGCTCCATATCATTAATCATCAGGGGAAATGCAAAATATACCTACTAGAATGGCTAAAATGAAAGACTTACAACACCAAATACTGACAAGGATGCAGAACAACTGGGAGTCACATACACTGATGATGGGAGTATAAAATAGTATAAGTATTTTGGGAAAAAGTCTGGCAGTTTCTCATGGACACAAACATACATCCAATCTCAGACCCAGCAATTCCATTTAGGCATTTATGCAAGAGAAATGAAAACTCATGTCCACAAAAATAGCTTGTATGAAATTGCTCAAAGAAGCTTTATCTTTGATAAAGGAGCTTTGAATAGTCAAATCTAGTAACAGAAGGGCAAAAAAAAAAAAAAAAAAAAAAAACCAACCAAAATGAAACGTTCATTGCATGAAATATTACTTAGCAAAAAAGAGAACATATTACTGATATATACAATAACATAAATGAGTATCAAAATCATTATGTCAAGTGAAAGAAGCCTTACAAAAAAAAAGCCTTTATATCAGTATGATTCCACTAATATTAAGTTTCAGAATAGGCAAAACTAAGCCACGAAAATAATGGTGGTTCCTTCTTGGCAGTACGGAGTCAAAAACTGACTAGGAAAGAGTATAAGAGAACTTTCCGGGGCAATGATAATGTTCTATATATTGAAAAGGGTTTGAATTACAAAGGTGTAAGCATTTGTCAAAACGCATCAAACAGTAGACTAATGATGTGTGCATTTCACTGTATGTAAATTTTACCTCAAATCTCTCCCCCCGAAAACAAATCAGGACCATAAACAAACACCTAATTCTAGTTAATAATGTGCATGCTGCAGTGTTCAGGAGTGAAGAGGACTATGTCTGCAACTTCCTTTGAGATGTATTAGAATAACATAGATGTACTGATGAACGCCCAGTGGGATGGACAGATGGACAGATATATAATACAGCAAATACAGTAAAATCTAGGTGGAAGTATATGGGTGTTCACTGTACAGTTTTTTCAATTTTTCTGTATGTTTCAAATTTTTCATGACACGTTAGGGAAAACATTCTTTAAAATGTCTTATAGGACTCCAATGTTCCCTGTACCTCTAGCTAAGCGTACAGATATTTATGAACAGTCTCTATGTTCTTTTTAGATTCAGGATCAAAATTCAAATTAAAACATACTAGGTAAGCTTATTTGCTTAAAGTATCAAAATAGTATTTTGCAAATTTTGATGTCTGATAGTAGTTTGAGAAATTACAGATAAGATAGAGTCTCAAAAGATTGTACTCTGTGCTAATACGGAAAACAGGCTGCTGCATCTCATTAAAAAAATGTGTTCTAAAAGGTCATTTTTCAATCAGTTATTTGGAACTGGAAATACATCACAGAAATAATGTTACAAGTACACAAAAGTTTATTTAACATATAAATAGTACTACACAATATAAATATTATTTAGGAAGTTATTTCCATGAGACAAATGCTTTCAAGGTTTTAACTTACAATGCTGATATTTCTCTTCTTACTTCAATAGAAAGGTAGAAGACTCCCACCCCTCTAAGTTTCTTTCTTTTTTTTTTTTTGAGACGGAGTCTCGCTCTGTTGCCCAGGCTGGAGTGTAGTGGTGCGATCTCGGCTCACTGCAACCTCCGCCTCCTGGGTTCAAGCAATTCTCCTGCTGCAGCCTCCTGAGTAGCTGGGATTACAGGTGCCCGCCACCACACCTGGCTAATTTTTGTATTTTTAGTAGAGACAGGGTTTCACCATGTTGGCCAGGCTGGTCTCGAACCCCTGACCTCAGGTGATCCACCCACCTTGGCCTCTCAAAGTGCTGGGATTACAGGCATGAGCAACCACACCCAGCCCCACCCCTCTAAGTTTCTAATGATGAATCAGTATAAAAGGGCTCCAGGGGAAATTGAAACACAGTAAAAAAAAAAAAAAAAATGTTTAAGAGCAATAAGGAAAGACTGGCAGAAACAGACATCATTTCAGCAAGTGTAGAGTCTGGACGTAGGAAGAATAAGGAGATAGTAGCTAGGATGCAGGATAGAATTAATTTTTTTGGTAAGATATAGACAGCTCTAATGACAAGGAAGCTGAGGAGTGGTAAAGGAAGATGACTGTAACTACAGAAAACAAAGTATTGGGGAGCTGATGAAGTATTTTTAAAAAAGTATGTATGACTGTTGAGTCATCATAGAATCCTATGGTTGTCCATCAGTGTTAGGAAAATAGGCATTTATGAGGTATCGCAAGGCAGAGCTTTTTACCAAGCTGCTAAGAGATCAGAGAAAATCCCTGGAAACATACTGGTTAGGGGCCAAGTGGCCTTTCTATACAAATGGCTGGAGTAAACATTTGTATGGAAAAGGTATTTGTAAGTTACGGTTACCTAGGTACACAGAAATGTTTAGGTGAATTTCCTTTTTTTGCTTATTGCTACTTCTTTTCCATGCTACCCCTTCACAATAATACTAAATCAAGAAGGAAGAAGATAATCATTAATACATCGGGTACAAAAGTAATTGCGGTTTTTGCTATTACTCTCAATTACTCTTAATGGCAAAACCCCAATGTTATTAACAACACATTTAATGGTGGTATTATTTTAAAAACAATACTTACTTTTTATTCCATGGAAAGATAAAACATGCACAATCCCTATTCTCAAGAAATTTGGAACTATTAATGACCTATCTTGCTTATTTTGTATTTATGACACTACACTGTACTTTAAGTAACAAACGTCAGTTACATACACAGCTAACACTCAAGTTTTGTAGGTGTTTTTGGTAAAGATCATGCTTAAATTTTTTTAACTGCCCAGGTAATCATTAGCACAGTGACTGTCAAGTAATTAATAAATATGTGTACACTGATCATAATATTAGCTAATTCCTATTGACTATTACAAATTTCCTTCACCATATTTTAATAATTTTGTACGAATTCCTTTGGTTCTAATAATAACATACAAAGTAAGACTAGATTAGCATCTGAATTAGATGATACAATAATAATTTAACATTTGAAAAAGTAGTCTAGTTTTTCTTCTTGGATATTATAAAGCAATGTAGAGTAACCTACCTGCCCATGATCGGAATGTTGCTATGATTCCCATTTTACTGGCTAGAAATCGTGCTTCTCTGTCTTCTCTGTTGGGGGTGGGGGGGCAGGGGGGAGAATCAATGAAATAAAATGTTAAAATGAGTTTTTTCCTGCTACTAAATCACAATAAGAGCTATCACTGATGTTTAAACATTTACACATAAAATTAAAACAAGACATTAAAAAACACAAAGATCAGATCTACACTAAAGCAAATTAGCCAATTATAAACTGACTTCGAACTTAAATTCACAACATCGTTTGTCATAAATTCTGCTTTTCTACTCAGTTCTATATTCCTGCTCTCTCTGAAAACTATTCTTAGATAAGATTTAATTAAGCATTAAGTCTGCTTAATAAGCATCTGTGGTACTAGGTTGCCCCTTAGCAAAGAAAATTATCACATAAACCTCTTAATTTTAATCACACACACTCTTTACTTCATAATCTTTGCTCTAAACTTATTTGAACATTTCCAACAAGCAAGTTCAACAACCTATACAGTCACTGAAATGTTATGAAATAACTACATATTAACATCACCAGCTACTTTCTTCCTTGACAATTATGTAGCCAACTGTTTCCATTATTCCTTCCTCGACAATAGTTATGACAAGCAACTGAATTTTTTATATCTGTTAAACATTTTTCATGGTTGGCTTATGGCCAGTTTCAATACTTAATAGCAATTTTGTGTCTCTTTATGTCACTCCAACCGCCATGTCTACCCTGTCGATTGTCCCTTTTTTCCTGTGCCACCTTTTTTTTTAATCTTTCCTACTTAAATTCTTAATGGTTGTGAGCATACAAAAAATCACAGAACTGGGAAAAACAGCAACAAAAAGTAGAAGGAATAAAGAGCAATGACAGAAAGTCAAATTAGGTATTAGTAAGCAACTAGTCTACAAAAGTGGACTGAAAAGCTCAAAGAAAAAGACTAAGCTATGCAGCACCAGCTAAAATGAGAAAATAACAGAAATGAAAATGGGGGCGGGGGTGGCTTGGAAGAAGGGAGAATCAGACACCTGTGTGATTAAGCTTTCAGCACTTTCTCTTAAAAAAGTTGGTGACATACACTGACTGTCTGGTAATCCATCTCTAACATATTAAACTTGTAATATTTTAAAAATCAGTCATTTCCCTGTTCCCTGGTCATAATATACCCTTATTTACAGGCCTGATATCTACCTGCTTATACTCCAGAAACTTAGAAGAAAGTACAGAACCAAATAGGAAAGGAAGGATTCTGATGGAATAGCCCCACCCTCCCAACTCTAAAAAATATCTAGGTTCACCTATTGTCCATCATCATATGCAGAATTCTATAAATGGCCCTATCCCAAGATTCCATGACCTGATCTCTGGGTCATGTGAACATGATGAGATATCACCGCTATGACGGTGACTATGTTTATGTTATATTGTCTAGTAGAGCATAAGAAAGGGTATATACCATATAGCAGGCTTGATCTAATTAGAGAGCTTTCTCTAGCTGGTAGCCAAAGAAAAAGTCAGAGAGGCTGAAAGCACTAGAAAGATTCCAGCATTGTTCCCTTTGCAGAGGGAGAATACCACATGCTGAGGAACGTGGGAGGCCTCTAGAAGGTGAAAGTAGGCCCCAGCTGACAGCCAGTAAGGAAAAAGGCATAGCAGTTGTACAGTAGCAAGAAACTAAATTTTCTCAACAATCTGAATGACCTTGGAAATGGATTCTTCACCAGAGCCTCCAGGCAACACCTGAGCCAGACTTCTGACCTATCAAACTGTGATCTAATAAACTGGTATTGTTTTAAGCCATCATGCTTATTGTTATTTGGTGTGCAGCAACAGAAAACTCATATATTCTCCGTCAAAAAGAGAACGTCTATATTTCAAAAGAAGCCAAGAAAAGGGCCTTACAAATTCCAATTCATAACTAAAGTTTGCAGGAATAAGTTTGAGAAGTCTTAGAGGACATCTACTGTGATCTCTTAGCTCAAAGTAGATCATGGTATGTTAGGGTGTGATAATGAGTTCACAATGATGGATGTGACTGAAGGTATGAAACCACTTTTTTTTTTTTTTGAGACAGAATGTTGCTCTGTCGCCCAGGATCGTGCAGTGGCGTGATCTCAGCTCAATGCAACCTCCGCCTCCCAGGTTCAAGCAATTCTCCTGCCTCAGCCTCCGGAGTAGCTGGGACTACAGGTGTACGCCACCATGCCCAGCTAATTTTTTTTTTGTATTTTTAGTAGAGACGGGGTTTCACCAGATTGGTCAGGCTGGTCTCAAACTCCTGACCTCAGGCGGTCCACCCGCCTCGGCCTCCCAAAGTGCTAGGATTACAGAAATCACTATTTTTAATTCAGGGGGAAAATGAAAAACAATAAAAACATTTCCCTGGCAATGTATACTATGTATCACAGTAAGTTTATGTCTACAATAAACTCATTGCAGTGCAATAAAGTCTACCAGAAAAACACTAGATAGCATATTTAATGGAATTGTGTCATTTGCAAAATCTTTACAAAGTGCTTTATTTGATCCCTAAATTATGTTAAAGTTATCTCCAAATACCTACTGAACATGTGCCTTTCTCTCCAAAAACACCCTGAAAATTATACTGTCTCATTTCTAGATAATAATATTTACTCTATTCTCATTTATTTCTGTATTAAACTTATTCTCAGAATTCTACATATTACATCATTCTGCTGACTCAGTAAGTTAAGGTGGCTCTTCATTCTACTATCTACTATTATTTCATTCTTTTAGTTTTTTTAATGTAATTACGCTAGAATATATACGATACAAAAACAATGACCTTGGTTTCTGTCACAGTCTACCATATATTTTTTGAAATAAGAAATTAACCTTTAAATTTCTCAAAGCTTTAAATTTTTTAAACAACAGTAAATTATGAGAGAAATGCAACATAATTCTATAAAATAGAAAATTTATTTAAACTCACATTTCTCTGGCTGTACATGGAATCACGCAAACCTAAAAGCTTTAGTATTAACATATACATTATCTTAAAAATTATTAGGAACCAATGTTACTTACTTGAGCTGTCCTTCAGCTGTATCTGGACTATGTCTGTAGTGAAAATCAGTATAGGGTGCTAAAATTCTCTATTTAAAAAAAAAAAGAAAGAAGAAAAGAGTCTTTATTTTAAAATGCATCCTTTCTGCATTTTATGGAATGTAACATTCCACCATTTCTCCCTATCTTTAATGGGTTTACTGCTTGAGGGACTTATTTCTTCTAACTCATCATCAGGGAATATATTTGGTGATTTTTTTTAATGTACAAATTGAAGTTCTGAACTTTTAAATTGAGGTTTAACATGTATCTAAAACAGTGATTTTCTCAAACTAAGCACACTCATGTAACTAGCACAAGATAAAACATTATAGGCATCCTCAAAGCTCTATCTTTGTAGTCACAATCAGTATCTATCCCAAGATAACCATCTTGACTTCTGACACTATGATTAGTTTTGCCTGTGTTTGAAAATTTAAATAGTTCTATTAATGAACTGCATGTTCCTTTTGTTGGTGGTATAAAGAAAATCCAAGTTATTTTTGTGTGTTGTTTGTATTCAGCAACCTTGCTAAAATAACTCATTACTTTAGAACTTAAGAGACAGGATCTTACTCTACTGTGCAGACTAAGCTGTAGTGAGTAGTGTGATCATAGCTTACTGCAACCTTGAACTCCTGGGCTCAAGCAATCCTCCCGCCTTAGCCTCCAGAGTAGCTGGGATTACCGGCTACTTTAGAACTACTATATTTTATTAACAACCTTCCCATCTTGTCTACGGCATTACTGTGGACATGAACTTTAGTTCTAAATATAATTTAAAATATAAGAGATTAATAATTACTTTTAACAGTCATGATTCTTTTAAATCTAGTCACATATTTACTTTTTCTGGTGCTCTTCATTCCTTCCTGCATTTCTTTGTCTTAGGTCATTTTCCTTGTAACTGAAGATTCTCTTTAGCCTTTCTTTATGTCTCCTTTTAACAACAAATAATATTTATTAATTTATACAGTTTCAGTGACTTAAGAATCTAGGAGAGGCTTGGCTACATGGTTACGGCTCAAGGTCTCATAAGATTTCAGTCCAAGTGTTAGCCAGGCCTGTAGTCATCTGAAGGCCTGACTGGAGCTAGAGGATCTGCGTCAAGAAGTGTCATTCACAAGGTGCTGATTATTTGCAACAGGGCTCAGTTCCTCCCTATGTATTATCTCATTTGTTTTCTGAGCTTTATAACATGAAGCTTTATCAGTTTTAGAAACAATGTTTTGGCCACTTTCTCTTTGGATCTTTGCTTCTGCCAATTTTTTCTCTCCAAAGACTGCAATTATGTTTTATCCCTTTTGTGCTGTTCAATTTCTTTCTTTTTTCTCCGTGCTTTACTGTATTAACATTATTTTTCTTTTACCCTTGGATATTTTTATTGACTTCTCTTTCGGTTTACTAATAACATCTTCCTGTTCAAACTGAATGTTAATTTCATTGTGCTCTGCATTCCAGATATCATATTTTCAGTACTAGAATTTCCATCTGATTCTTTTCACATATCCAATTATATGGTAAAATTCTCCATTATTTCATCTATTTTATTTCTCTTCTTGAACAAATTAATTGAGGTTGTTTTAATGTCTTTTTCCTCTATCTGAATTACCTGCAAGCATGTTTCTATGGATTTTTTTTTTTCTTTTGGGTTTTCAGTCATACAGTCATGTCTTTTTACGTGACTAATTTCTGACTGAATGTCAGGCATTGTGCACTTTATAAAAGGATCCAAGTGATGTTATCCTCCCACTAGAGATGGTTTATTCTTTCCTCTGCTAGACAGGTAGATTAAGGGGACCAATCACCTTATTCTAATGTCTAACTAAGTTAAATTGAGGCTACAATGCAATTTTGATAAGACTAAGTAGACCTCTGGTTTTCCTGTGTTTGAGGTTTGTTTCATTTATATAAAGGCTTTGCTAATCCACTGTGTGATATATAGGAATAAAAACACAGCTGGCTGGGCATAGTGGCTCATACCTGCAAGCCCAGCAGTTTGGGAGGCTGAAGTGGGTGGACTGCATGAGCTCAGGAGTTCAAGACCAGCCTGAGCAACATGGCAAAGCCCCGTCTCTACAAAAAATACAAAAATTAGCCAGGTGTGGTGGCACGTAACTATAGTCCCAGCTACTCAGGAGGTTAACATGGAAGGATAGCTTGAGTCCAGGCTGCAGTGAGATGTGATTGCGCCACTACACTTAAGCCTGGGCAACAGAGTGAGATCCCATCTCAAAACAAAACAAAAAACAAATCACAGAGCCTATACATATTATCTTTTATTCATCTCTCCAATTTTAAAATTAGTTTTCTTACTTGGTAAGAAAAAAAATTAAAGCTAAACATATTATAAAATATCAACAGTGCCAGTTTATTCCCAGAGGATTCCAATGAATAATGTACTTGAAATCACTTATTAAGAATATTATACTAACATTGTTAGTTAATAATATAGGCTAATGTCAATTTTATAATGTGAAGCATTTTTAAAAATAGTCCTGATAAAAACAGAACACTTAAGTTTCAAAAAATGATTTGGAAACACAAATTAGGGGACAATCAATCTTTTATATCACATATGATTTCATACCTAAATACAAACAAATCCTTGATTTAAACTGACTCCAAATACTATATTCAAAGGACAACAATGCAATACATGCACACGAAGAAACTATAATACAGTGCATACATACTTTCTTATAAAGTATACAGTAGCCTTATTACTTTTGACTAACTGTAATAAACCCTACTTGAATCAGTAAAAAATTTAAAAGGTATTTATAAAATATACATGTATGATTTCTTTCAAGTAGATATAATTAGTTGCTAACAAAGTGCTTCCAACTTCAGATAATTTTGGGTTTCATAAATATTGTATAATTAGCAGGAGCTATTCACACACAATGTACTAAAGGCCTTAAAAACAAATGGTAATCTTAAATAGGTAAATTTGTTATGTAACTTTATTTGTACTCTAATTTGGTTCACAAACTTTTCATAGATAATACAAAAATAAAATTTACACATTGATGAAATATTCTTAAGAGTAATGTTTTCAATTCAGTCCAAACTGAATGATCTGTAAAACAGAGCTGGGAATAAATCAGTGTTGGCTAATTTAGGCTCGATAATTAATGTGGTGCTACATCTATAGAATTTAGTATTTCAAAGTAGAAGTATACATTTATAATCATATTTTAAAACTAGAAAAGAATATTAAAGTTCCTACCTCTAACTCTACATCGGCTCGCACATACTGTCGAGTCTTTGGATGATTAAGAAGGTGCAAAATTGTAGTAATCAGGGCCTCATTTATTCGACTTAATTGGCAATCGATCACATTTTTCAAGATGGTGTTTAGTCCACCGCGAAGGGCCACCACCTCTGGATTCTGAAGTGCTAAAAGAGAAAAACTTAACATATTATATTTGGGGTAATTATTCAAAGTAATAAAAAATCTAGGCTTTAAAACTTAATTGCCTTTCTGACTTGAAAAACTTTCTAATACCAACATTTATAAGAACAGGTAGATAAAAGGACAAGTGGATAAAGAGTCACTGAATATACTTCCCCAGAACCTGATTTTTAAAATATCTTTGGATTGTCTTTTCATACCCTTTGTCCATATGATAATCGAATGGCTTTTTTTTCCTATCAATTACAGGGAGTTCTTTATAAAGTAGGGATATTAGCCATTTATCTGTCTCAAATCTTTCATTTGTGATTTAACTTCAGATTTTGATTAAAATGGTGTATTTCATTTCTCTATATTTTTATTAAACACAGACATAGAACACATAGTTTAATAATTTTAAGCTCAGAAATTTCTTGCTCCAAAGATCAGGCATTTCTTTGTATATGTGCGCGTGTACATATGTGTTTTAAAAGAGTTCATGAATTGGTTACACTTTGGTTTTCAATCTGTTAGGAAGCTGAGTTTTGTGAAGATGATAAACTCAATTTTCCCCCTCCCAAATGTTCAATCAATTATCCTGGGATGCTTCCCAAACTAGTTTTTGTACTTTATGATACATTAAAGTTTTCTGTTTATCAGGGTCAGCAACTCTTGATTCTCTTTCATTTTTCTCTCCCTTAACAGCCTACGTTAACAGTTTAAAATTATACGTACATACATATATATACACACACACACACACACACACACACACATATACATATATATAAACAGTTAACAGTTTAAAATTATACATACATATACATATATATATATTCTTTTTCAAAAATGTTTATTTTTACTCCTTTTCAAAAATGTTTTCATGGTTGGTTCTTTACTGTTTATTCTTCCAGAAAATTTTAGAATCAAGTTTCTTTTCTTCTATTTTCTAAAATGAGGCATAATTACATTTAGTAAAATCACAGATCTTAATGGTATAGTTCAATAAACTATGAACAATGTCCCACTCAACATACAGAACTCTCATTATCCTAGAAAGATCTCTCACATTACTTTCCAATGAGTCCTCCTCCACTGCACAGGCAGCCACTGTTCTCATTTCTACCCTTATAGATTAGTTGTGTCTTCTTAAGAATCAATTTGATAAATTCAAAAGTACTTCCCAAACACACATACAAGTCAAACACAGTTCTTATAAAATTTGTCTTATATATTTTCTTTTCTACTTTAAAATAGTATTGCTTTTTCTAATTACTGATTATTGTTGAAACACAAAAATCTGTCAAATCTGTGTTTTCACATAGTCCTACTACCTAAAATTAAGTTGGTTTTTGCTTCAGAGTTTTTCTATATATAAGATACCATCTACAAATTAACACTGTCTCTTTCCAATATAGAAACATATTTTATTATTTTGGCTAATAACCTGGCTAAAAGTTTTAAAATAATGCTAATTAATAGTTACAAGGATGTGGTATTTGTAGAAATTCACCATTAGGAACAGCATTGATTATTGATTTGAGATAAATATTCTTGAATGTTAACAAAGTAGCCTTCTAATTATCTATGTATCTAGGCATATGTGTATCTGTGTACATGTACATAAAATGCTAGTTACATAATAAGAAATTTGTAGGTTTGGCCAGGCACGGTGGCTCAGGCTTGTAATCCCAGCACTTTGGGAGGCTGAGGCGGGTGGATCACGAGGTCAAGAGATCGAGACATCCTGGCCAACATGGTGAAACCCCGTCTCTACTGAAAATACAAAAAAAAATTAGCTGGGTGTGGTGGTGCGTGCCTGTAGTCCCAGCTACTTGGGAGGCTGAGGCAGGAGAATCGCCTGAACCTGGGAGGCAGAGGTTGCAGTGAGCCTGAGATTGTGCCACTACACTCCAGCTTGGTGGCAGAGTGAGACTCCTTCTCAAAAACAAAACAAAACAAAACAAACAAACAAACAAAAAACAAGAAAGAAATTTGTATCTTTATAATGCTCTAAATCAGATAACACTATGTAAGAATTACCTGTTGTTTTTTTAAAACAAAAGTACCTGGATGAGTTTTTTCGGAGCAATTATTTTATCAATGTTTTCAAATACTTCTATAGCTTTTGAACTATTCGTATTTTACAATTTGTAACTGGAAATTAAAATTTATCCTGAAAATCCATTCATATTATTAAGTTTCCAAATACACATAAAAACTATTCTCTTCATTTATTTATTAATCTTTTGTATTTCAAATCTTTGAGTTTTCCAAACATTTGTGGATTTTACTTTCTTCTTCCAATTAACAATTTAGATTACATAATCTATCTTGTTCACTAATTAAGACTTTTACTTTTATTGGTTTTTCTCCATCTGCTTAACATGAAATGGATTTTTTTTCTTTTGGTATTTCTTGAGTTATACTGGTTTACTCATTTATTTTTTGCTTAATTATAATGAGCTTTCTAATGAAAAATTAACTTTTGAGTATAGCTTTCCAGGCATCCAGGCAGTCCTACAGATTGGTGCACAGTCAAGTTTTACTATATATTTTTTTAATTTCCCTAATCACAGTTCTGACTCTGTCTTTAAATCAACAACTATTGTGGTCTTTTTAAAAAAATCCTCAATGGTAGGTTTTGGTTCTCTTTTTTTTTAGCTTAAACTTTTGTTATCACTTATCACCTCAATTGGGAATGTAACCAACATCATTCCTACTTCAGGCGGTGAAAAAAAATATCTTTTCTTGTGACTTAAAGTTTATTTCTTTGATAATAAGTGAGGTTGAACTTTTAAAATATGTTGTTGGTGGTGGTGTTGTTTTGATACAGACTCTCGCTATCACCCCAGCTGGAGTGCAGTGGCGAGATCTCGGCTCACTGCAACCACCACCTCCCGGGTTCAAGCGATTTTCCTGCGTCAGCCTCCCAAGTAGCTGGGACTATACGAGTACCTTTTTTTGTTTGTTTTTTAGTAGAGACGGGGTTTCTCCATGTTGGTTGGCCAGGATGGTCTCGATCTCTTGACCTCGTGATCCACCCACCTCGGCCTCCCAAAGTGCTGGGATTACAGGCGTGAGCCACCATGCCCAGCCTAAAATATGTTGTTTAGCCATGCATTTCTTTGAGAATTACAGCCATCACTCTGTATCCACAGGGAAATGGTTCCAGGACCCTGATGATACCAAAATTCTCAGATGCTCAAGTCCTTTATATAAAATGGCATAGTATTTACATATAACCTATGCACATCCTCTCATATACTTTAAATCACCTCTAGATTACTTACAATACCCTACAATGTAAACCCTATGTAAATGGTTATACTGTATTTTAAAATCTGTTTTTTTTTCTCTGAATGTTTTAGAACTGCAGATGGTTCAATCCACAGATGTGGAAGCTGTGGATATGAAAGGCCAACTGTATTTGTTTTCCTATTGGTTTGTATATAAATAAATTACTTATTTTACTTGTTACATTTACTTTTTTATTGGATTGTTCTGGCACTGCTTGTTTTCGTGACTCCTTATAGTAATATCTATAGCTGCCAAAATCCCTGTGTGATTTCTTTTGATAACTCAAAACTCCTTTTCCTTCCAATGATCAGATAAATATTCATCCCTATTCCCCACTGGCCCCAGTTTTTTCCCTGTTTAGCCCTTTCATGCCTTTGCACCTAGAATTCTTTTTTTTTTTTTTTGAGACGGAGTCTCGCACTGTCACCCAGGCTGGAATGCAGTGGTGCAATCTCAGCTTACTGCAACCTCCACCTACTGGGTCCAGGCGATTCTCTTGCCTCAGCCTCCCGAGTAGCTGGGATTACAGGCGCATGCCACCATGGCTGGCTAATTTTTGTATTTTCAGTAGAGACAGGGTTTCACTATATTCATCAGGCTAGTCTCGAACTCCTGACCTCAGGTGATCTGCCTGCCCCAGCCTCCCAAAGTGCTGGGATTACAGATGTGAGCCACCACGCCTGGCCTAGAGTTTATTATTTTTAGGCATAATGGATTGTTTACTGTTTTTAACCCACATCAAGAATGATTTGGTTTGGCTCTGTGTCCCCACCCAAATCTCATCTCAAATTGGACCCAAGTGTCGAGGAAGGGACCTGGTGGGAGGTGACTGGATTATGGGGCGGTTTTCTCCATGCTGTTCTCGTGATAGTGAATCTCACGAAATCTGAAGGTTTAAAAGTGGCACTTCCCCTTTGCTGTTTCTCCTGCTGCTATGTAAGACATGCCTCACTTCCACTGCCTTCTGCCACAATTGTAAGTTTCCTGAGGCCTCTCAAGTCATGCAGAACTGTGAGTCAAATAAACCTTTTTTCTTCATAAATTACCCAGTCTCAAGTAGTTCATAATAGTGTGAAAATGAACTAATACAAACATATAGAATAACTAATGTTAGAGAGCCAGACTTTAGTAGATTCTATTATATATTATTACTGGAATTTAGACAATTCCTATACTAAATTTAATGATGAAGAAAAGTTCAAAATTTATAGAATTTTAATGTTGCACTGAAATTATTTGTTAAATAACAAGTTCTCTACTTCCCTACCAGAAATGTACTCCTTTTGCATATTTTTGTAACAATAAAGAATTCATGTATTAAAGGCCTTAAAAATGTTATATATCCAATCACATCATCTGCAAACAGAGACAATTTGACTTCTTCTCTTCCTATTTTGATACCTTTATTTCTTTCTCTTGCCTGATTGCCCTGGCCAGAACTTCTAATACTATGTTGAATAGGAGTGGTGACAGAGGGCATCTTTGTCTTGTGCCGGTTTTCAAAGGCAATGCTTCCAGCTTTTGCTCATTCAGTATATTGGCTGTGGGTTTGTCATAAATAGCTCTTATTATTTTGAAATACGTTCCATCAATACATAGTTTACTGAGAGTTTTTAGCATGAAGGGGTGTTGAATATTTTACTGAAGGCCTTTTCTGCATCTATTGAGGTAATCATGTGGATTTTGTCATTGGTTCTGTTTATGTGATGGATTATGTGTACTGATTTGCATATGCTGAACTAGCCTTGCATCCCAGGGATGTGGCCAACTTGATAGTGGTGGATAAGCTTTTTGATGTGCTGCTGGATTTGGTTTGCCAGTATTTTACTGAAGATTTTCACATCGATTTTCATCAGGGATATTAGCCTGAATTTTCTTTTTTTGTTGTGTCTCTGCCAGGTTTTGGTATCAGGATGGTAGTGGCCTCAAAAAATGATTAGGAAGGAGTTCCACTTTTTCTATTGTTTGGAACAGTTTCAGAAGGCATGGTACCAGCTCCTCTTTGTACCTCTGGCAGAATTCGGCTGTGAATCCATCTGGTCCTAGGCTTTTTTTGGTTGGTAGACTATTAATTACTGCCTCAATTTCAGAACTTGTTATTGGTCTATTCTTCTTCCTGGTTTAGTCTTGGGAGGGCATATGTGTCCAGGAATTTATCCATTTATTCTAGATTTTCTAGTTTATTTGCGTAGAGGTGTTTATAGTATTCTCTTATAATAGTCTGTATCTCTGTGGGATCAGTGGTGATATCTCCTTTATCATTTTTTATTCCATCTATTTGATTCTTCTCTCTTTTCTTCTTTATTAGTCTGGCTAGTGGTCTATTTTGCTAATCTTTTCAAAAAACCAGCTCCTGGATTCACTAGTTTTTTTGAAGGGTTTTTCATGTATCTCCTTCAGTTCTCGTTTGATCTCAGTTATTTCTTGCCTTCTGCTAGCTTTTGAACTTGTTTGCTCTTGCTTCTCTAGTTCTTTTAATTGTAATGTTAGGGTGTCAACTTTACATCTTTCCCACTTTCTCCTGTGGGCATTTAGTGCTATAAATTTCCCTCTAAACACTGCTTTAGCTGTGTCCCAGAGATTCTGGTATGTTGTGTTTTTGTTCCCATTGGTTTCAAAGAACTTATTAATTTCTGCCTTAATTTCATTATTTACCCAGTAGTCATTATGGAGCAGGTTGTCCAGTTTCCATGTAGTTGTGCAGTTTTGAGTGAGTTTCTTAATCTGAGTCCTAATTTGATTGAACTGTAGCCTGAGAGACTGTCATGATTTCCGTTCTTTTGCATTTGCTGAGGAATGTTTTATTTCCAATTATGTGGTCAATTTTACAGTAAGTGTGATGTAGTGCTGAGAAGAATGTACATTCTGTTGATTTGGGGTGGAGAGTTCTGTAGACGTCTATTAGGTCTGCTTGGTCCAGAGCTAAGTCCTGAATATCCTAGTTAATTTTCTGTCTCGTTGATGTAATATTGACAGTGGAGCGTTAAAGTCTCCCACTATTATTGTGTGGGAGTCTAAGTCTCTTTGTAGGTCTCAAAGAACTTGCTTTACGAATCTGGGTGCTCCTATATTGGGTGCATATATATTTAGGATAGTTAGCTCTTCTTGTTGCATTGATCCCTTTACCATTATGTAATGCCCTTCTTTGTCTTTTTTGATCTTTGCTGGTTTAAAGTCTGTTTTATCAGAGACTAGGATTGCAACCCATGCTTCTTTTGCTTTCCATTTGCTTGGTAAATATTCTCCCATCCCTTTATTTTGAGCTTATGTGTGTCTTTGCACGTGAGATGGGTCTCCTTAGAACACCCCATCGTCTCAGGGCAAAATCTCCTTAAGCTGATATGCAACTTCACCAAAGTCTCAGGATACAAAATCAATGTGCAAAAATCACAAGCATTCCTATACACCAATAATAGACAAACAGAGAGCCAAATCATGAGTGAACTCCCATTAACAATTGCTACAAAGAGAATAAAATACCTAGGAATACAACTTACAAGGGATGTGAAGGACCTCTTCAAGGAGAACTACAAACCACTGCTCAAGGAAATAAGAGAGAACACAAACAAATGGAAGAACATTCCATGCTCATGGACAGGAAGAATCAATATCATGAAAATGGCCATACTGCCCAAAGCAATTTATAGATTCAAAGCTATCCCCATCGAGCTACCATTGACTTTCTTCACAGAATTGGAAAAAACTACTTTAAAGTTCATATGGAACCAAAAAAGACCCCATATAGCCAAGACAATCCTAAGCAAAAAGAACAAAGCTGGCGGCATCACGTTACCTGACTTCAAACTACACTACAAGGCTACAGTAACCAAAATAGCACGGTACACTGGTACCAAAACAGACATATAGACCAATAGAACAGAACAGAGGCCTCAGAAATAACGTCATACATCTACAACCATCTGATCTTTGACAAACCTGACAAAAATAAGCAACGGGGAAAGGATTCCCTATTTAATAAATGGTGTTAGGAAAACTGGCTAGCCATATGCAGAAAACTGAAACCGGACCCCTTTCTTATACCTTACACAAGAATTAACTCGAGATGGATTAAAGACCTACAACCATAAAAATCCTAGAAGAAAACCTAGGCAATATCACTCAGGACATAGGCATGGGCAAAGACTTCATGACTAAAACACCAAAACTAATGGCAACAAAAGCCAAAATTGACAAATGAGATCTAACTAAACTAAAGAGCCTCTGTACAGTAAAAGAAACTATCATCAGAGTCAACAGGCAACCTACAGAATGGGAAAAAAATTTTGCAATCTATCCATCTGACAAAGGCCTAATATCCAGAATCTATAAGGAACTTAAACAAATTTACAAGTAAAAAACAACCCCATCAAAAGTGGGCAAACGATATGAACAGACACTTCTCAAAAGAAGACATTTATGTGGCCAACAAACATATGAAAAAAAGCTCATTACCATTGGTCATTAAAGAAATGCAAATCAAAACCACAATGAAATACCATCCCATCCCAGTTAGAATGGCGATCATTAAAAAGTCAGGAACCAACAAATGCTAGAGAGGATGTGAAGAAATAGGAACGCTTTCACACTGTTGGTGGGAATGTAAATTAGTTCAACCATTGTGGAAGAAGAGTGTGGTGATTCTTCAAGTATCTAGAACCAGAAATACCATTTGACCCAGCAATCTCATTACTGGGTATATTTACAACTCATTGTACTGTAAAGGCACATGCACACATATGTTTATTGCAGCACTGTTCACAATACAAAAGGCTTGGAACCACCCCAAATGCCCATCAGTGATAGACTGGATAAAGAAAATGTGGCACATATACACCATGGAACACTACGCAGCCATTAAAAAAGGATGAGTTCATGTCCTTTGCAGGGACATGGATGAAGCTGGAAACTATCATTCTCAGCAAAATAACACAGGGGCAGAAAACTAAACACTGCATGTTCTCACTCATAAGCGGGAGTTGAATAATGAGAACACATGGACACGGAGAGGAACATCACACACCGGGGCCTATCAGGGGGTCAGGGGAGGGGCAGCATTAGGAGAAATACCTAACATAGATGACAAGTTGATGAGTACAGCAAACCACCATGGCACGTGTATACCTATGTAACAAACCTACACATTCTGCACGTGTATCCCAGAACTTAAAGTACAATAAAAAAACATATATATATATATATATATATATATATCAAATGTTATCTATCCTTTCTAAAATATTACATTTTTATTACTTGAAGAAAATTCTGACCTAGTTCACAGATAATGGCAATGCATGCTCGGACCATTCTGTCTCTTTCTTGAAGTCCATCATTTCCAACTGCAATTAATGAGTTGGTCACAGAACTAGGAAACAAGGAAGCATTCACAGTAATCATCTGTAACAGAAGGAATCAGAAAAAGAAGTTACTTCAGTAACACATTTCTTAAACCTATTTTGTCCAGACTGCAGTAGTTAATAACAGAATAAGATCCAGAATAAGATCTAGGTATCAATTTTAATCTTCTACTTCTTATGGATATTTCAAAAGATTAATATAACTAATAATTGATGTAACAAATGTTAATAGCCAGTACTATGGAATATGTGTTAGATTTTTTTCTAACAGTACAGACTATAAATTCATTGACCAAATGTTTCTGAGATTTTAAATTACTCTAGAATAGGGCCTAAATCTTAAACAGTTTTTCAGTACCTAGACAAGGTAAACCAGAGGGGACAATAGTAGTCAATATACCACTGTACTTTTACGATCCTGACCAACTCTCCATATACCATCATCACCAAGTCCTACCAATTTACTTCCATAACATCTTCATCTCTACTCCCCTCTCCTCATGAAATTAATTGATTAACTTGGGCCCTCACTCTCACTCTGACTACTGCAACAGATATCTAATGATCTCCTTACTCTCTACTCACCTTCCCCATCAATCACTTGTTGCTATACCAGAAAGCAGAGTTCATAATCCAAATCTATTTTTAATATTTCAAAAATCCTGATGGAAATATCTTGTAATAAAATTTTGTATGAATCTCACATTAAATAAAAGATCTAACTGGCAGTAACATTTGGAATACTGAAAACAGGTAACATATGTCTTTGATTTGGAAAACAAAATTATGTAGCTAATTATTGTTTAATAAATAAAAACTATTTTGCAAATAAATTCAAAATAGCAGCTTACTGGAGTGGAAATAAAATATTTTGTTTGTATAGTAATAAAATATTAGAGAAAATTAATTTGACCCAGATGTTACTAGATTTATTGTCCTGTTGATAAAATAAAACTTGTGAGATGAAACAATTAGAGGATGTAATATAACTAACGAAAGATACACAATTAAGTCTTACAGGAGATCAAAAGAAAGATCTGTTTGATTAGTAGTTGTAAGTGGTTTGTCATTTAAGCAGCATTTTAAAGACATATTACAAAGTTCACCTGAAATTACAGAATACAGTTCTACAACGATAAATCAAATACGTCTCCAATAACTGTAGAATCTACAAAAGCTTTCATATTCATTTCTAAGTCAGTTTTTTCAATTAACTGAAAAAGGAGAGAGAAAGGGAGAAGGAAGGAGGTATAGGAAGTATAGGAAATCAATCTTCCTGTGTGAAAGAATTCTAACATCTTATGTCGTTAAGTTCTTTTTTAATACTTTCTGATCTATTATTATTCTTATAAGGAGCTTATGAGAAAATTTCTCCAAACAAGAAAATACATGTAATATATTCTGTAAAGAGCTGGCTGAAAAAACCGGCAAAATGGTTTTTAGAGTTAAGTCTGCTATAATAAACTATGTTACCTTGGCTAAACCAATCCTCTCTTGTGCCTCAGTTTCCTCATTTGTAAAATGAAGATATGTATGAACAGATGATTTCTAAAGTTTCAAGTATAAAATTCTATATAAATCTTGTGTCTACTAAACATATACTTAATTCACCAGATTGTGCTATGAAATAGATACATAAAATTTTTACAAATAAAATCACTCTTCTTATTTTCCAGGGAAACATATGCAAAGAAACTCTTAAATTGTGTGTAAATCAGAGAATGCTTTCCTCATAAATCAATGAATGCTCAGTAAGGGAGAAGCCATAAAATGCAGTCACTGTTAAAACTGTAAAAGTTTAATAATCTCTTCTGGCATGACAGGACAGACATATAAAACAAATGAAAGATCATGACTAGGTAATAAATTTGTGGAACTGACACAAAGGAATTAGAGAAGCACTGAGTTACCTAAGGGGAATATCTAATATTTGAGCTGAGACTAGAAGATCGATGTAAGGTGAGAAGGGCTGGAAATGAAAAGAGTAGGAAGGAAGTAACAATTGTGGTAGTAGTGGTGGGTAGTTTGCCTACACATTGTGGCAAAAGACATGTCAGATAGAAATGGTTGGCTGGACCAAAATTGGGCTCTGAAGGCCAAATTAGGCAGGCCAAACTTCAAACTCATGGGCCAATGTAGGTTTGGAAATTATGGAGAAGAGGGTTCTTGCTCTGGCTTTGCCACTATCTTGGTATGTATCAAGGGCATGAGATACCAGCCAATGAATCTCTTTCAAATGTAAAAGGTTTGTGGAATTCCTTATTACATGAATAAAGAAATTATATATGAAAAAAATGACAGCTCAAATTAGGTGGGCAGCGAGTAGAATTTAAATAAGATTAAGAAAAGAATAGTAACAACTGACTAGTGGAAAAATTACATTAAAAATGAGGGAGATAAAGCCAGAAAAGAGCTACCTGCATTGGAAGGGGGAGAGAGACAGGGGAAATTAGAGACACGGAAAAGAAAAAAGCAGACAGAACATTTCCAAATGAATGAGATGGGTAAAATAAGAGAAAAAGTAACATAAGAATTCCTTAATTATTCACAGCGTAAGTTATCCTAAAGCAAAAATTGTTTTTCCTTATCAAGACTAATACTTTTATTAGAAATTTTAAGACTTTTGGGAATTCATACAAAAAAACTCAGTGATATAGTAATTATAATATTAAATACTAATTTCTACTGCAGGTTGAGCATCCCTAATCCAAAAATCCAAAATGCTCCAAAATCAAAAACTTTTTGGGCACTGACATGAGCCAGAAGTAGAAAATTCAGCATCTGACAACTTTGCTTTGTGATGGTTCAATATACATAAACTTTGTTTCATGCACAAAATTCTTAAAAATATTATACAAAATTGGCCGGGCGCGGTGGCTCACGCCTGTAATCCCAGCACTTTGGGAGGCTGAGGCGGGCGGATCACGAAGTCAGGAGATCAAGACCATTCTGGATAACACAGTGAAACCCCGTCTCTACTAAAAATAAAATAAAATAAAAATTAGCCGGGCATGGTGGCAGGTGCCTGTAGTGCCAGCTACTGGTGAGGCTGAGGCAGGAAAATGGCTTGAACCCGGGTGGTGGAGCTTGCAGTGAGCCGAGATTGCGCCACTGCACTCCAGCCTGGGTGACAGAGAGAGACTCCGTCTCAAAAAAATATATATATATATTATACAAAATTAACTTCAGGATATGTGTACAAGGTGTATATGAAATGTAAATAAATTCTGTGTTTAGATTTAGGTTTCATTCACAAGATAACTTACTGTGTATACACAAATATTCCAAAACCCAAAAAAATACAAAATGGGAAATAACTTCAGGTCCCAAGCATTTTGGGTAAGGAATACTCAACCTGTGGTACAGCTGCCAAAGTTTTACTAAAGAAAAAAAAAAAAAAAGTGTGCTTCAGATGCCAAAAGTACTAATGAAATTATAGTTTCTCTGGCCGATAGAGGCCACTGTTTGTTCAGCAAATGTGCTCTCACTCTAATCCTTTTAGCATAAACCAAGGAAATGCCCTGTGCCACAATTCTTCCGCTGATTCTATATCCCACCACCAAATATCAGGAATTTTCCTGTTCTAGGATTCACAAATGGTATGTGAGTCAACTACTCTGCATCTCAGAAGACAATCAAATGAAGTGATTTTTGTTATGCTATTATTTTTGAGCAATTAAAAACTGAGCTACTTTAAATTAAATTTTAACTTACGCAAAAATACAAAATTGAAGTAAAACATTTACTAAAATATCCAAAATTGAATTTAATTGTCTGAATTCATTTGAAATTATCTTTTCTTCTGACAGCAGTCTCTAAAGCGGTTACGCTCAAAGTGTAGACCAGGAAATTCTGAGGGTCCTTAAGATATTTTCAGAGTTTCTGCATAGCAATACAAAGACATTATTTGTCCTTTTTACTCTTATTTTCTCACAAGTGTGTACTAAAGTTTTCTGGGGGCTCCACCGCATGTGTTATCAAAACAGACTGCAGAGCAAATATGATAATCCAATTGACTTATCAAGACAAAATTAAAGAGAGTTGCAAAACTCTAAAACAATAGCCCTCTTCTCATTAATTTTATTTTTTGGAAAATATAGTCATTCCTAAGTGCCCATCAACCAATGAGTGGATAAAGAAAATGTGGTATTATACACTATGGAATATTACTCAGCCATAAAAGCAATTGAAATAATGTCTTTTGAAGCAACTTGGATGGAGCTGGAGGCCATTATTCTAAGTCAAATTAACTTAGGAATGGAAAACCAAATATTGTATGCTCCCTGCTTATAAGCGGAGCTAAACTATGAGGACGCAAAGGCATATGAATGATATAATTAACTTGGGGACTGGAGGTGGGGGGAGTTTGGGAGGAGGTGAGGGATAAAAAGATTATATACGGGGTACACTGTACACTGCTTGGGTGACAGGGGCACAAAAATCTCAGTCGCCACTAAATAACTTATCCATGTAACCAAAAACCACCTATACCCCAAAAATTATTGAAAAAAATAAAATATGGTTTTCATAAAAATGTTGTTTGTATTTAATGTGTTTATTATTTTAAACATATTAATATATATTTTAGTTCCTAACATTATAAATACTGACATATATAACCCAAATAACCAAAAAATTGTTCTAGGTTCTTCAGAAACAAATTTTGTTTTATCTTGAATTCTCAGTCATGGAAGAAGGAAGAATTGTATAAATAAAAACCATACATTTGTAAAATCTGAATTTGAAAAGTCAAATTACAATCCTAGTGTAATAGTTCGCCTATAACAAGAGTCTCCTAATCTATCTCCGGTATCATTCTTAGTCGAATTTCAAACTTCTTTTAAGGCTTAACTCATCCATTTACTTGTTCACCTGTGAGTAGTATTACTATTACTAACCAAAAGGTAGACAATTGTAAGAAAAGGGAAAAAGAGGGAACTCTAGCTAACACAGAAATTGAACAGTACACCACTTTGGAACCTGTGTACTGAGTTGAAAGATAGAAAGAGAAAAAAAGAACCAAAAAATTCAACTGGAAAATATTTTTAGATTTTTTATGCAAACAAACATATACTTCATGATTCTCATGAACATTAAGATGAAATATGACTGACACTTGTCTCACTCAGGCTGTGTCCCAACCAAATTTACTCAGTTCACTCTCTTCTTCCACCATTAGGGTACCAAGTAAAAACAACAATGCATTCCCTGAAGGCCTCTCATGAGAAGCATTATTGATTGTCCTTAACATCTTCTCTTGTGGAGTTTAGGCTGTGACCTTTTATCCTGTACAAGGGCCTGAATTGTTTATTGCAACTGCTCACAGATTGTATCCAAATTCACCTTTAAAACAACGAACTTCTAACTATTTGTGACCTCCATTTAATACTATTAACTCTAAGTATGCAATTAAGAGAAAATCAGGATGGGGAGCAAGTAATCCACTTTCTCTAGTAACTTATCAAAGCAGTAACTACATTTACATGTCTACTGAAGGAAGAAATATTCTTCACAATAAACATTTTATAAGAAATATTGTCCTAGCTATACCCAATCACACAGAATTCCACAAAATATTTGTTTACCTCAAAGTTTAATGAATTTATTTAATATATAACTTTAATAAAAATGTTTAATAAAAGTTTAGTCTTTAATCTTAATAAAGATTTCACAAAACAGTCTAATCTAAAAATGTAAATATTAACATAAAAACCATAAATTTGCCTTTTACTCTCACACATAGAGCATACCTTTCTGACTAATCGAAGTGCTTGTGTCCTCTCTACCTCGTTGCTCTGTTGTATGTCAATGCACCTAAACAATACACAAAATATTAATCATTGATAAAATTCTATTAAACAACTTTTTGTATCATAATACTGCTAGATGAAACCCATTTTCACAATGTCAATATGGTATATTAAAGTTTTGGTATATGATTTCTCAGTACTAGCATATATTTATTTAATTAACCCATACATCTCTAGGGATAAATATCTGTCATTTAAAAGACCAATTTTTTCTTTTAAAACCTCAGGAAAGAACAGTATAGTAATTTATAAGACTACATCTATTTATAAATAAAGAATAATAAACATAAAGTGTATAAAGTCTACTAAAAAAATTCACTTATCTCTGATAAAATTCAGACATTTTATAAAAATTGTAAAGGAAAAATAGTTCAAGGCTGTTTTCATTTAATTGCAATTTTGACCAGGGCTTAAACTAAATTAGGCACTATCCATAAAAATTCTATCTTACCAAAATATAATTTGAATTCTGAATTCACTTCAAATATTGATGTCCAAATATCACCAAACTGACATTTCTTTGTAAAATTTATTAAATTATCCAGTTTTGAAAGTCTTTTGTTTATGTAGCAGCATAATTTTTATTTAGACAGTTCATTATTCTAATCAATGCTTTATATATAGATAGTCTGTGATTCAAAAAGCATTTCTTCTATCTGAATACAATTAATCTAACGCAATTCTATTAAAATTCAAATGGACTTAGAATTCCATTCCTGGCCATGTCAGAGATGCAAGGTTCTGACTGTCTTCCCAAAAACAACCATAAAGGATTAAAAAAAAATACTTTACAGTATAAAGCAACTGTTAAAAGGACAATGAAGAATAATCCCTGAAAAAAGAAGCACAGGGAGCTCCAGATTCAACCACATTTGTTCCCTGGGTGCATCTGTCAATGTCAATCCCTGGTCTTATGGGCAGAGTGCTAACAGAAAGCAGAAATCTGGCCGTACTGAAAAGACAAGAGGTTTAACTTTAGGGCAGCCAAAGTAGCTGGGACTTGAGGGGTAAAATCCCTGAGAGAAGAAAACAGAAGAAAGTGAGCTAAAATCTGCATGCAGTGTTCTCGCCAAGACACTTGTCAACATCTACGTTGTGCAAAAGCAGAATTACACTCTAAGAAACAAAGAAACAGAGTATAGATTTCAGCAGAAACACAATACTCTAAGAAATAGGTAAAGGTTCAAGACTGGTTAAGGTGAAAAGATTCTGCTCAATATCTACACTCTGAGATCCTAAACAGCCACTTCTAGGAGCAAAGGCAAATCTAAAACCAAACTTTAACAGAAACAGTGTAATAAACCAACATTCTAGAATAAAACTTAACTCTCTTACAAGGCAAATAACATGATCCTGAGACAACAATTATGTTTGTTTGTTTGGATTTTTTGTTTGTTTTTGAGACAGCTGGTGCCTTGGCCTCCTGAGTAGCTGAGATTACAGGTGCGTGCCATCATGCCTGGCTAATTTTTGTTTTCTTAATAGAGACGGGGTTTCACCACGTTGGCCAGGCTAGTCTCGAACTCCTGGCCTCAAGTGAACTGCCCGCCTCGGCCTCCCAAAATGCTGGGATTACAGGCATGAGCCACCAAGCCCAGCCCCAACAATTTTGAATACCAATGTTCACATTCTATCAGACAATATGAGGCACGGTTTAAAACAAACAAACAAAGGACCAAGAACCAAAAACTAAGAAAAGAAAATGGCACTACAAACAGAACACAGGTGATTCACATATTGGAGTTGTCAGAGGGGACTTCAAAGTAACTATGGTTAATATGCTAAAGAAAATAGAAGAAAAGATGAAGAAATGAAGCAGAGACCTGAAATCTTTAAATAAAACTAAAGCCAGGTGCGGTGGCTCACGCCTGTAATTCTAGTATTTTGGGAGGCAGAGGCGGGCGGATTGCTGGAGCTCAGGAGTTCGAGACCAGCCAGGGCAACACGGTGCAACCCTGTCTCTAATAAAATAGAAAAAAATTAGCCAGGCACGGTGGTGCGCACCCACAGTCCCAGCTACTCGGGAGGCTGAGGCAGGAGAATCACTTGAACCCAGAAGTGGGAGGTTGCAGTGAGCCGAGATTGTGCCACTGCACTCCAGCCTGGGCGACAGAGCGAGACGCTGTCTCAAACAAACACGAAAAAACAAACAAAAATCTAAAATAAATAATAAAATCATAATTGAAATTAAGAATTCACGAGAGTCATTTACTAGCAGGATGAAAGGTTTTTAATAAACAGGTAAGTAGAAACTAAGCACACTGAAATACAAAGATTAAGCACAACAAAACTTTGAAAAATACAATAATGGCATCAGAAGTGTGGGACAATGAAAAGATCCAACATGTGTATAGATGGAGTACCAGTCAATAGGCCAGAATATACAACAGAGAAAAAAAAACCTTTAAAGCAGCCAGAGGTAAAAAGATATATCCCAAAGAAGCAACAAGAGAAGCTACTATTGTTCAACTGTAAAAAAAAAAAAAAAAAAAAAAAAAAGAAAAAAGAAAAATCTAGAAGACAATAACCGAAGCACTGAAAAATAAGTGGTAGTGAAAACAGCCTTTGAACATGAAGGCAAAATAGAGGGATTTACAGACAAAAGATGACTAGCAGAACTTAATATATCAAGGATATATGTTACAATCTCTAGGACAATTACTAAAAAGAAGGAAAGACTTCATAGCCAAGACACTAAAAGAGGAAAAAAATTGTTATTTCAAAAGAAGCAAAAAAAGGAGAAATACAAGAACAAAGAACATATGTGACAAATGGAATACAAATACCAAGATAGCAAACAAATTCAAGTAGTAGGAAGCTAGTAATGAGACAACAAATTCATACATACACACAAATAATTACATTAGACAAAGTCCATAAATCATGCACATAATAAACCACTAGACATAAATAGTCTAAATACCCCAGTAAGAAGACAAAGTTGGTCAAACCAGATATAAAAAAAGAAAAAACTATATGATATTTATAGGGGAGACACTTAAATGTAAAGAAAAAAAAGAAAGTAAAAGGATGGTAAAAGGTATACCATGCAAACACTAGGCAAAAGAAAGGTGGTAATGTATTATTAGATGACATGGACACTCATAAAAGAAGTATTACTAGGAATAAAGAGGGTTATTTTATAATTATAAAAGGATTAAGCCCAGTATGAAGATTTAGCAATTCTAAACATGAAGTAACAACAAAGCTTCAAAATCTGAAACAAGAAAAAGTCAGAAAGTATTATATGGGTGAAAAATAATTGAGTCTATAATTTAAAACAGGCTGAAAAACAAAACCCATACAGAGAGATCCATTAATGAATTATAATCATGTAGGACAAAAAAAAATACGTATCTTACATATATTTTACAGGTAATATGAAAACAAGGCCATATTTCCCTAGTTGTTTTATAAAACAAACATACATACTCCCAATACTAAAACCAGACAAAGACTTTAGATGAATGGAAAAATAATGGTCAACAACTCTCATGAACATAGGTGCAAAAATCTATAAAATATTAGCAAAGGAAATTAAGTTATATATAAAAAGGACAATATATCACAAATAGTGGTGTTTATTTAAAGAATGCAAACTAGGAATATAAAGAAAATCTAGTAAAAGTTTATACAAAGTATAAATAATGGTGAAATACTTAATGCTTTCCACCTGAGTTCAAGATAGAAACAAACTTGTCCATTATTATTATTCCTATTCAGTGCAATATTCTAACTCATGTAGTAAGGTAAGAAAAAGATAAAGATTGGAAAAGAAGATATAAAATGGACATCATCTGTAATTAATGCTTATACACATAGAAAATCCAAAGTAATCTACAAACAACCAGAACTGAAAAGTGAATTTGGCAAGACTGCTAAATAAGAGGTCAATCTCTCCAACAGGTCAATATCTCCCCCCAATTTTTTTATATATTAGTAGCAAAAACAGAAAAGAATAAGTTTTAAATTACATTAATACTATCATAAAAATATCTTAGAATAAACTGAATAAATATGTTCAGGACTTCTGCAAAAAACAAACACTACTAAATACTGTTGGCAGAAATCAAAGTTTCCAATAAATAAATGTTTAGAAAATTCAGTATTAAGATGTAAATTCACCCCAAATTAATCTAGAGCATCAATGCAATCCCTGATAAAATCCCAGCAAGTTATGTGGATATGGACTGTCTTATTCTAAAACTTATATGAAAATGCAGAATCCAGATTAGTCAAAATAGTCTTGAAGAAGCAAAATTAGACTCAAATTAACAGATATCAAGACATATTACAGAACTGTAGTAGTTAAAACAGTTGAGAAACTGATGCAAGGACAAATATACCAACTAAAGAGGATAGAGAACCCAACAATAGATTGCTACTGAACTACCTGATTTAAAACAAAGGTGACACAAATCTGGACATGAAATGAAAATATTTTCAATAAAAGGTGCTAATTTTATTGGACATTAAGATAAAAATGAATCATGACTTGCCATCTATCTCATACCTTACACAACCATCAAATGAGATCAAATCAAGTAAGATGGTTCAAAGACTTAAACACGTATAAAGGAATAAAACCTTTAAAAGAAAACACAGATCTCTTCCAAACAGACAAAAAGCATTCTGGATTTCACTAATTATGAACTTTTTTTCATCAAAGACCCATTAAAAGAATGAAGAGGCAAGGCAAAGGTAAGGCAAACTGAAACAAGACATTTTCAATACATGTATCTGTAAAGACTCATATCCAGAAGACATCAAGAATTCCTACATAACAAGAAAGATAATCCAATTTACAAATGAGCAGAAGATAGGATATCCAAACTTTCAACCAGCAAATGAAAAGTGCTTAACATCATCATTCATCGGGGAACACAAGTTAAAACCACAATGAGACCCCACACAAGAAAGGATATAACTAAAAACTGAAAAAAGCAAGTGTTGATGAGGATACGGGGAAACTGAAACTCCTATACATAATAGTAGAAGTATAATCAGTGCAATCATTTAGCAAACTGTTTAGCAATATCTACTAAAGCTAAACATACATGTACCTTATAACCCAGAAATTCTAGTTCTACATATATCTAAGAGAAATGAGTGCATTTCTTCTTCTAAGAATATTCTTGCAGCCTTCTACAAGAATATTCAGGGCAGCTTTATTCCAAATAGTCAGACACTGAAAACAACCCAGAAAAGCTTCAACCGAATGGAATAAATTGTGGTCTATTTATAAAATGAAATATTACATGGCAAAAAAAAAAAAAAAACAACATGGATGAATCTGAAAGATAATAATGAGAAAAAGAAAGAGTAATTACTGTATACGTTCAACACACAATGCTCAAGAACAGGAAAAACTAGTCTGCAATGGGAAAAGTCAGAATAATGTTTACAACTGATTGGAGGTGTAACAGAGCTTTACTGGGATGCTGAAAATGTTCTAAATCTTGTTACTTGGTTGGGTGTGTGTGTGTGTGTGTGTGTGTGTGTGTGTGTGTGTATACATACACAAAATTCATCAAAGTTACACTAGAGTAAAAATCTATACACTTTATGGTAGGCATGCTAAAAACTCAACACAAAATTTCAAAAATATATAAACAAGTCTAGGAAATTTACCTAGCTATTAAATAGTCCACTTTCAATTTTAGCACCTTCTGGAGAATACTGGAGTCTTGGATGAGATATCGAAGCGCTCGTAGCCCTGCTGCTCGCACTTCTTTTGCTTCGTTTAATAAAGCTAACCGCAAACTGTATGAAAACAAACAAAATAGAAGTTTTGCTGCACGGGTTTCAAATACACACAAAATTATATTACCAAATTATTCCTCAGCCAAAATATGCAAAAATTCTAGTCATGCACGGAATTCTAAGAGCATTCTACATATATAAAAATTATTCACTCCAAGGCATACAATTTCACTTAAGTGTTGCTTTTTTAAATCTGTGCCTCTTTAGTACATTCTTACCAATAAAGAAAATGTTATTGCTTTCTTACCTTCTGTACGTTATTTTATATAAACAATGGAAAATTAAATACGCCTTTTTCAAGCTATACCATTTGTGTCTCTGCAATCGAATATCCTCTGTCTGCCTGATTCCATACCTCCCAAAAATCATTGGTTTAAATCAATGATAAAAATAATTTATGTCAATAGCAGGCACAGACCTTTTATATCAATTTTAATTCCTAAGAGCACCTAAAAGATAGTTAAAAAACCATATAACATGCCTCTATTAGTGTGCATGGGCAAATCAAGTCTGTTGTAAGCACAAACTTTCTCTTAGGTAAGACCTACAGTTATAGTTGTTTCTGGGAATAATATGAGAAATTTAGTCTGCAAATTTCAGATTTAATTTAAACATTTAAATTATAGAAGTCCAGGTATTTTTGAACATTCACTTTGGTTCTTCATATTTGGTAATTAGAAAATATCACAAAGACTCACAAAAACAAAACTACTGTAGCTCTTAGATTTTTTCTAATGTTCAAGCAACTATTTCTATAAAATCAAATATGAGGTGCTGTATTATTCTATTTCTAGTTTAAAATTACTAAAATTAAAATTACTAAAATCTGAAAGGGATGGGAGGGGGGAATGAACCACTTACCAAATTATGATATCCTCATAGTTAAAGCCCAGTTTTTCTTCACTGTGGCCAATATCACAAAGAAGCTGTCAGAAAAACAAAACAAGTGTGTATTTATGTGTTGTATATTTTTACGTATTTATATACATTATATATTTACACTGGAAAATAAGGTATTTTTATGGAATAATATTTTGAAAAATATTATTTTACTGTTCAAATAAGCAGCTTTATTTATATCATCTTACTATTTCTCATTTGACCTGCCAGTTTTGTTTCTTTAATCTTTTATTTTTCCTGCCTTTTAAAAAATCATGTTTTCTATTATTCCATTTTCCTTCTCAATAATTTACTGTTTTAAAAATGGTTCTTTTAGTGGCTACTATTAAGATTACACCATGCATTGTTGACTTATCTAACAAAAAGTATCACTTCACAATGTCCTCAATAATGCCAGAATCTCACACTTTAATTTCATTTTCTCCCCTCACATTTCACTTTACAATTGTTTTTTCTATCTTTTAAAAACTATACCGTATTACTGTTATTGGGTTTTAACAGTATTTAGTCAGTATCAGTTTATATTTATTCACATATTTACCCTTTTTATTATTCATCATTTTGATGGTTCCTTAAGGGGTATCTTCCTTTTACCTGAAGAACTCTGTTGTTGCTGTTGACTTGTTTTGTTAGCGTTTTAATTTTAGACCAGGTTGCTGGTAATGATTTTCTTGGTGTTTATTTCTCTGGAAATAATTTTTTTTTTTTTTACATTGAAGTTTGAAGAATATTTTGCTGGATATTTAGAAGTTTAGGTTAGCTGCTATTTTCCTCCAACAGTTTCAAGATGGCAGTTTCAAGATGGCTTCCATTGTTTCGGTTGTGAAGTCTGCCATCAGTGTTATTGCTGACTCTTTTGAAAGTCATGTCATTTATTTCTCAAACTCTTTTTTTTTGGGACGGAGTCTCACTCTGTCACCCAGGTTGGAGTGCAGTGGTGTGATCTGAGATCACTGCAACCTCTGTCTCCCGGGTTCAAGCGATTCTCCTGCCTCAGCCTTCCGAGTAGCTGGGATTACAGGTGCCTGCCACCACGCCCGGCTAATTTTTGTATTTTTAGTACAGACGGCGTTTCACCATGTTGGCCAGGCTGGTCTCTAACTCCTGACCTTAGGTGATCCGCCTGCCTAAGCCTCCCAAAGTGCTGGGATTACAGGCGTGAACCACCGCACTGGGCCTCTCAGACTTTTTTTTTTTTTTTGAGACGGAGTTTCACTCTTGTTGCCCAGACTGGAGTGCAATGGTGCAATCTCGGCTCACCACAACCTCTGCCTCCCACGTTCAAGCAATTCCTCTGCTTCATTCAGCCTCCCTAGTAGCTGGGATTACAGGCATGTGCCACCACGCCCAGCTAATTTTGTATTTTTAGTAGAGACAGGGTTTCTCCATGTTGGGTCAGGCTGGTCTCAAACTCCCGACCTCAGGTGATCTGCCCGCCTTGGCTTCCCAAAGTGCTGGGATTATGGGCATGAGCCACAGCACCCAGCCTCTCAGACTCTTTTAAAGACATCTTTCCTTATCTTTGGTTTCCAGCAATCTTATTACAATGTTTCTAGGTGTGGTTTCCTTTGTAGCTATCCTGCTTAGGGTAAACAAAACTTCTTAAATCTCTGGGTTGATCTATTTCTGCAGTTTTGAAAAATTCTATACAATATATTTTCAAAACTACTTCTGTCCAAACTCTCCTTCTGGTAATTCAATTAAATGTATGCCAGATCTTCTCATGTGTGTCACCAATCTGTAAATCCTTTTTTTCCCATTTTATCTCAATGCTTCAGTTGAATATTTATTTCTATAACCTGTCTTCTGATGTGTCTAATCTTCTATTACATGTATCTAATGAGTTTTTAAATTTAGATACTGTATTATTCCCTTCTTTAATTTCCATTTAATCCTTTTAGCCATTCCAACGTGCTAATGAAATTCTTCATTTCACATCAATTTTCTCCATACATCCTCTACGTTCATAACACAGTTGTTACTGAAAGTAGGTTTCATCTAATAAACCTGAATGATGTGGATCATCTCTGGATCTGTTATTAACTGTTTTCCTTTTTGTTCTAGTCATGTAATCCTGTCCTTTGGTAGCTCATTAGTCTTTGATTGTATATAAAAACTTGCAAAGATTTGATGGTGTTATCTGTCTCCACAGAAGGTTCAGCCTTCTTTCTGTTAAGCCACTAGATGGTGTTGAGTCCACATTAGGTGGTTGCCCTTGTAAGACCAGGCCTACCTCTGCTTTTTCTTTGCCACCTGAAGTTTCAACTGAAAGCTTATTGTTAAGAAACCTAGTCCAAGGCGGATGAAAAATTTAATTTTTGTCCTGCAAACTCCATTCCTGATTTTCAAAGGTTTTCTACTTAGGTTTTAAGTTTCTCATCCCAGGTAGCCCCAGGATTAAACAACTGAACTGAGGGGAGAATCTCCTCATGCTTGATGCACCTAGGACTCCACCAAAACCTCTGTGCTGTTTTTTGTCTTTCGGCAACAGTATTTCTGGGCCTAATGCTTGAATCCTGTTTCCTGCCCACACTTAACATCAGCAAGTGTACCCTGGGAAAAAGTTGTTGAAGCAGCTTACTTGTACAAGATTCTCCCTTTTCTGAAAGGTTGGCGTCTGCACATATTGTTGCCCGAGCAGCTGCCTGCTGCCTTCAAACGGGTTTTCCTAGTTTTCATTGAGAGCGGCGGTCTAATACTAGCTTTATGGATCCCACCTGGATGAATATATGCCAGTTTAATCTAGGCATGAGTCTGGAGAATTGACTTTTACCTAAAAGTTATGTATAATGTCCTTAATTGATTTATTGGGGCTAACTGAAATGGATTAAAGAGAAGATAAATCATTTATTTAACACTGAAGACCAAGAAGGGTCTCCAAAGTGCTAATACTCTTTCTCAGTGTGAAGTTATAAACATTGTAACCATACAGTATAAAGCAACCAAAGTGATCAACATATCACATCACATCTATGAGAAGAATGGACCCTAAGAAAAAGTTGATAAAAGTTCACTACCCTATTGGTAGGATAACTGTAAAAATTTCCTGTCCATTTTTTTCTTTAGAGGAAAAAAGGGGAGGGAAGGGGAAGGGAGAGGAGAGTAGGGGAGGGGAAGGGGTCCCAAACAGAATAGGGTAGGAGACAGAACTAGAATAGCTGCTATCAGATATTGCAACACTGCTGATATTACAATACTGGTATTCCTTAAAATTCTGATATGACGAACAAAGAGACCTCAGACTTTCAAAGAGTATAATGTTTTTCTTTTGTTTTTACTGTCTTGTACAGTGTTGCAAGTAGTTACAAATTTAAGAGAATGCGTTTTTATACATACATATTTAAAATAACATAAAATTTTCTAAGTTTTGGGATAAAACTTCCATACCTCTAAAAAATCAACCATATACCTAAAATTAAAAGTGACATAATATGTTAGTAAAAAATATTTGCAACAAATATGGTAAGAAAAAGGTTAAGGCACTGTATGTAGTTTGCTAGGGCTACTATAACATATATCACAGACTGGGTGGCTTAAACAACAGAAATTTACTTTTTCGAGGCCAGAAATCTAAGATCAAGGTGTTGGCAGGATTGTTTTTTTAAAGTCTCTCTCCTTGCCTTACATATGGCTATTTTCTATATCTTCCTATGTGTGTGTCTGTCTCCTAATCTACGCTTTTTATAAGAGATTATATTAGATCAGGCCCACCCACCCATATGACCACATTTTTCCTTAATTATCTTTTTCAAAGGCCCTATCTCCAAATACAGTCACATTCTGAGGTATTGGAAGTTAGAAATTCAACATACGAATTTTGACGAGACACAATTCAGCTCACAGCATTCCATCCTCACCTAGCAAACTAATACAGATCCTTATAATGTAAAAGGTTGAAACAAATTGAGGAAAAACTTCTCAGGACCCCAAAGAAGAACAGGCAAAGAAAATGTACAAGGAATTTACTGAATAAATATAATTGACAAATAAACATGACATATATTCGTTTTTCCTAAAACTGAAATCAAATGAATTGCAAAGTTCTACTTACAACTCACAAAAATGGCAAAATATTGTTTTAAATATTATTGTATATTATTTTATTATTGTAAATATTTCAAAAAAGTTTTAAATATTGTATATTACTATAATAGTTTTTAAATATACTGTAACATATTATTTTAAATATTATATACTGTTAATGGAATTGAAAACTGAAAATATTTTATAATATAAATTGGAAAAATGCACTAAGATCAAGATCCACTTTTGGAGATTTATGTATTTTAAATTATTTTACTAATATAAAGTAGGTTCAAGTACAAGATGCTTATGACATTATTTACAACATTAAAGAAATGGGAATAAAATGTTTATAAAGGAGGAACTTTATGAGGCCATTAAAATAATGTAATATACAATCATAAGAAAAAATGTGCAGAATCTATTGCTAAATAGGGGAAAAGATTCTGTAAGATATATTTCTTAAAAACACACTTAAAAAAAAGGGTATACATCAAAATTTTAACACCAAAATTTTTTAACAATTCCTCTGTGTTTTTGTGTATTTTATAAATGTTCACAATTAAACATGTATCACACCATCTAGGAATAGTTTTATATATAGTATTGATGAATATACACAGAAGTAACAATTTCCAGGATTGTATCCCGAGCAGTGATTAAAATTTCTGTGTAAATAAATTCACATATATACTGGGAATAAGAAAGAAGATAGTAATAAAATTCTAAATTTTGGATTATCAAAGAAATATTATACTTTCACTGTTAATCACTAAGAGTTCACATATAAATCTCAAAATATTATGAATAACTTTGATACAAATTTCTTGTGATGACTACCTTACTAGTTATCTCCTAATTTAAATAACCAAACCCTAAAGTATACATTAAACTCTTTAGCTCTTTCTCTGTGATATGGTTTGGCTCTGTGTCCCCATCAAAATCTCACCTTGAATTCTAATAATCCCCACGTGTCAAGGGCAGGACCAAGTGGAGATAACTGAATCATGGGGGCAGTTTCCACCATGCTGTTCACGTGAAAGTGAGTTCCGTCTATGACCATATCACCCTGAACATGCCCAATCTCGTCTGACAGTGAGTTCTCATGAGATCTGATGGTTTTATGAGAGGCTTCCCCCTTTGCTCGGCACTCGTTTCTCCCTCCTGCTGCCATGTGAAGAAGGATGTGTTTGATTCCCCTTCCGCCATGATTTTAAGTTCCCTGAGGTCTCCCCAGCCATGCAGAACTGTAAGTCAATTAAATCTCTTTCTTTTATAAATTATCCAATCTCGGGCAGTTCTTTACAGCACTGTGAGAACAGACTAACACAGTAAACTGGTACCACAGAGAGTGGGGCACTGCTGTAAAGATACACGACATGTGGAACTGACTTTGGAACTGGGTAACAGGCAGACGCCGGAACAGTTTAGAGGGCTCAGAAGACAGAGGAAAATGTGGGAAAGCTTGGAACGTCCTATAGACTTGTTGAATGGCTTTGACCAAATTGCTGTTAGTGATATGGACAATGAAGTCCAGGCTAAGATGGTCTGAGATGGAGATGAGGAACTTGTTGGGAACTGGAATAAAGGTGATTCTTGCTATGCTTTAACAAAGAGACTGACAGCATTTTGCCACTGCACTAGAGATCTGTGGAACTTTAAACTTGAGAGAAACGATTTAGGGTATCTGGTGGAAAAAATTTCTAAGCAGCAAAGCATTCAAGAGGTGACTTGGGTGCTCTTTAAAACATTGTTTTATGCATTCACAAAGATACAATCTGGAATTGGAACTTACGTTTAAAAGTGAAGCAGAGCATAAAAGTTTGGAAAATTTGCAGCCTGATGATGCAACAGAAAAGAAAAACCCATTTTCTGAGGAGAAATTCAAGCTGGCCACAGAAATTTGCATAAGTAACAAGGATCTGAATGTTAATCACCAAGACAATAGGGAAAAATGTCTCCAAGGCATGTCAGAGATCTTCATGGCAGCCCCTCCCATCACAGGCCCAGAGGCCTAGGAGGAAAAAGTGGTTTCCTGGTCAGGGCCCAGGGACTTGCTGCTTTGTGTAGTCTTCAGTGCCCTGTATCCCAGTCATGGCTAAAAGGGGCCAACACCGAGCTCAGGCCGTTGCTTCAGATGGTGCAAGCCCCAAGCCTTGGCGATTTACACATGGTGTTGGGCCTGTGGGTGCACAGAAGTCAAGAATTGAGGTTTGGGAACCTCCATCTAGATTTCAGACGGTGTATGAAAATGCTTGCATGTCCAGGCAGAAGTTTGCTGCAGGGGTGTAGCTCTCATGGAGAACTTCTGCTAAGACACTGTGGAAGGGAAATGTGGGGTTGGAGCCCCCACACAGAGTCCCCACTGGGGTACTGCCTAGTGGAGCTGTGAGAAGAGGACCACTATCCTCCAGACCCCAGAATGGGAGATCCACCAACAGCTTGCACTGTGTGCCTGGAAAAGCCACAAGCACTCAATTCCAGCCCATAAAAGCAGTCGGGAGGGGGTGCTGTATCCTGCAAAGCCACAGAGGTGGAGCTGCCCAAGGCTGTGGGAGCTCACTTCTTGCATCAGCGTGACCTGGATGTGAGACATGGAGTCAAAGAAGACCATTTTGGAACTTGAAGGTTTAATGACTGCCCTATTGGGTTTTGGACTTGCATGGGGCCTGTAGCTCTTTTGTTTTGGTCAATTTCTCCCCTTTGGGATGGGGGTATTTGCCGAATGCCTGTACCCTCATTGTATCTAGGAAGTAACTAACTTGCTTTTGATTTTACAGGCTCATAGGTGGAAGGGACTTGCCTTGTCTCCAATGAAACTTTGGACTTGGACTTTTGGGTTAATGCTGGAAAGAGTTAAAGACTTTGGGGGACTGTTGAAAGGGCATATATGTGTTTTGAAACGTGAGGACATGAGATTTGGGAGGGGCCAGGGTAGAATTATAAGGTTTGGCTCTGTGTCCCCACCCATATCTCACCTTGAATTGTAATAATCCCCATGTGTCAAGGGTGGGACCACATGAAAATACGTGAATCATGGGGGTGATTTCCTCCATGCTGTTCTTGTGATAGTAAGTTCTCATGAGATCTGAGAGAACTCACTATCACCGCTTTTATAAGGGACTTCCTTCCCCCTTACAAAGTCCTCTGAGAGAACTATCAGTGGTTTTATAAGGAGCTTCCTTCCCCCTTCACTCAGCACTCATTTATCTCTCCTGCCGCCATGTGAAGAAGGACATGTCTGCTTCCCTTTCCACCATGATTCTAAGTTTCCTTGGGTGTCCCCCCCCACAGCCCTGCGGAACTGTGAGTCAATTAAACATCTTTCCTTTATAAATTACCCAGTCTCGGGCAGTTCTTTGCAGCAGTATGAGAATGGACTAATATACTATGAAAGACAAAAGAAGAAATAGAAGAACACAGAGTGAGTTAAAACATGGACATCCTGCAAAGCCTCTACTAATAATCAAGTTGCTAATTAATCTTCAACCATTAGGTAGCAGTTTCATCACTACTATTTTTGCCGTTACTGGTGACATCCTATCTCCTGTATTAATGTAAGTCATTAAAATGTAATTCTGTCTACCCTATTATATAGGCTTGTTATTATGTATTAAGAACAAATCATTGACTATGTTTAGAAATTGTTAAAGACTTTACAAAATGTAAGAATTAGCGTTAACAGTCACATAAAATGCTAAATTATTAGACACCACACTTTTCATTGGGTTTGGCACTCCCCATGCCATCCATGCATTTTTTTTAATTGCTATCGGTCACAACACTTAGCTAAACCTGACCAAATGACATCAGAGTTCATATACAAAGATGCTAACAGAGGGTTACTCTCTGCTTTTCAAGACCAGAAGTATTAAGGATGATGTATTTTATCTTAGTCCCATGGAAAGTGTTTATCTGAGAATGAAGACAACCTGAAAGAAAACAGGAATGAAAAATAGAGTGGCAGCATGTAATTGACAGTGTCTCAACCCCTGGGTTGTTTTGTCTGAAATTAGGATCCAACATTTGATATTCCTAATTATGTACACAAATAACTTCTTTATATTTTAGCTAAGATGAATTAAGTTTGTTGAATTTATTACTTATAAACAAGTTAAACATTCAGTATCTTAAGTCCACAATTATTTTATGAGTATAACATGTTAAACTTAACATTTTTATATAAGCAAAACAAATACTATTCTACAAATCTTATTTTAAGACGGGTTAAAGATTTTGATAATGTCACTGGTTTGCCTATTAAAATCCAGGTCCATCATCAGTGAATCAGTTATTTGTTATAATAAATCTACATGACTTTCTTATACAAATACTAAAATATTCAAAAAGGGCTATAAACAATTATATTCTGTCAAAGTCAGAACTGTAAATTATCTCCAAGTATTAAAAATTTGTCTGTTTATTAAAATGATCAAGTTTTAAAAAATGTAAAGACTAGTTAAAACCAGGTAGTTCTAAATGCTACTCCCATTTTACTTGTATTACTGTGAAGGTTAAATAGTTCTTCTAAATAAGCAAAAGAAATAACCTTAATTTTAAAAAATGTTATCTCACATACTAGAATTCCATGGCACAGTCTTTTACGTGGCAATTTAGACACAAACACACACACATAGAGCTACAAAAAAAGTAGATTGATATGTATAGAAAAGGAAAGCATGCTATGATATATTGGGATGTGGAAAGCAGCAAACTGCAAGTCAATATACATATACATACAAAGATATATATACACACATACACATTTATATACACATATATATCACGCTCTCATTTAAAAAATACCTTTTTGCATATACATCTATAGTCATGCACTGCATAACCACTTTTCAGTCAATGATGGATCACATGTAGAATTGTAGTCCCATAAGATTATAATACTATATTTTTACTGTATATTTTCTATGTTTAGACACTTACCATTGTGTTAAAACTGCCTACAGTATTTAGTACAGTAATATGCTGTACATGTTCATAGCCTAAGAGCAACAGACTATACCACATAGCCTGGATATGTAGTACACTACACCATCAAGGATTGCCTAAGTATACTCTATGATGTTCACAAAATGATGAAATCACCTAACGATGCATTCCTTGAACACATCCTGTGTAAT
This sequence comes from Hylobates moloch, assembly GCF_009828535.3. Lineage (NCBI taxonomy): Eukaryota > Metazoa > Chordata > Mammalia > Primates > Hylobatidae > Hylobates > Hylobates moloch. The sequence goes on from NW_026652292.1 coordinate 35,359,616, forward strand.
AATGGTAAGTAAATGACGTATAACTGTATAATGGCAAATAAACTGAGCACGATAGTAAACACTTCATTTTGTTTTGCTCATTTAAATCTCACAATTCCCAAGAAAATACACACACACATTTATATTTATAATTATACCAGAAAAGGATACTTTCTAGTGGTTACCTCTGGAGAGTGGTATTTCTGTCAGAACAGGGAGGTGGGTGGGAAGGGTATGAAAGGGAAGAATTTTACTTTTTATCATATATTCTTCTGTACCATTTAAATTTTTTTATACTTAGCTTATACCTTAAAGTTTTTAAAAAGCAGAACAAAATAAATATTCTTTTAAAGCTTCTTTTAATATAAATATATGAGATTAAATATAGGAAAAGAGAACTTTTAAGATATAAAAGAGCTGAAATATTTTCATCTTTAAAAAGCAGGTCTTTAGATTATGAGCATGTTGTCAGTTATAAAAATAGAATATTAAGATTATATTCATCAGCAGTCTGTTATACACATTACTTTATCCAGTGAGATGATGTCAGAAGGCAAGAATGGGTGTGTGACATTCACATGGTTAAAGGATCACATCACTAGCTCCCTTTCTTTATACCTTAAAAGGAAGTTTAGTTTTGAAGCTGAAGTTCACCCTATACAACATTCTAATGTCACTGTTCTAGTAAGACAACTTAATCCTAACAGGCTTATACTTAATAACAAAACAAGTGCCAGTAAAAACAAAAACTCATATTTAAAATGCATCATCTTCCCAAACTAATATAATACCATTAATTAAACACATATTATGGGACACGCTTTTGAGTAGAGAGGGACATGAAGGTGGAAAAATAAATACTACGTATTTTTTTGTGTTTGAGAAACTCAGTTTAATAACAGAGCAACCCACAATAAATAATAAAATAGATAAAATTTAGTAGGCATATCTATCAACTAATGGAAACACAGAAGAGGGTGGCAAACAAACTCCACTGGTCCTGGCATCATAATTATTTTTCTTATTTTCTTATTCTATAGAGCTATTCCTAGAAATTTCTGAGAATTCCTAAATTTTACTCAATAAGCAAATGAATGAATTTACAGGTTTTATAGGAATACTAGTTACCTAAATATTTATAAACCCAGGTCTCTAACAAATGGAATTCAAGACACAGTACAATTAAATTCAGTGTTTGTTTTGTGCTGCATATTTGAATAAATTTTATAATAAAATCTACACACACATTTACAGAAATGGTCCTTAATGGGGGGCAATTTTGTCTCCCAGGGAACATTTGGCAATATCTGGAGAGATTTCTGCTCGTCACAACTGGTTTGGGGCGGGGGTGCTACTGGCATCTAGTGGGTAGAGGCCAGGGGCAGTGCTGAACTCCCTAAAATACACACAGCAGCTTCTCAAAACAAATAATCATTTGGTTCAATTTATTCGTAATGCCAGCATTGAAGAACCCTGATTTACAGTAATAGTTTACCAACTGACAACTCAAACTATTAAGCAGACTCACCATCTTACAGTCAGCTAAAAAACTAAAGAAGTGACAAAAAGAACAAAAAAACACAAAAACAAAACATGAGGTTGAATCAAGGCACTACCTATTATAGAGCACATATTATGTGTCAGGCACTAGACTGAGACCTTGCCTCTACAGAAAGCAAGATTACCTCTGAGTAAAGAAATCTGCCTAAGATTGCCCTGACAGTTAATCACAGTTGGGCTGCAAGTCTCCATCTGTTTGATCTAAAGCTCATGCTTTTCCCAGCACATCACTAAGCAGCCAAAATAGATTTTATCAAGTCCAAAGTTCATGGAGTTTATTCATGGGACAGCCCCTAAGATCCTGACTCAGGATGTACTCACTCTTAGAATAGACAAATTCTAATAAGTTTGATAAGTTTGGCTATCAGGATTTTAAAACCATAGCAACATAGCAAAGAAAGGGGCTGCTACAAAGCTTGCACCAAGGCCAGAGGGATATATGAAAATCATTTTAAAAAGGACATGGTAAAACAAAAAACAAATAAGATAAAAAGCACAAAAGTTTAGAGCCTTCATTACAGAGATATATCACTGCATACTCTACAGTGGTACAACGGAGAAAAGGAAGGAGGGGGGAACAGAGAAGGGAGGAAAGGGAACTGAGAAAAGAGGGAGGAAGAGAAAGGTGACAAGGAAGGGTGAAGAAAGAAGAGTGAGAAGATGAAGGGGGGAAAGAAAGAAGTAGAGAAGGGATGAGAAGGAGAAAGGGCAGAAGAGAGTGGGGGAGCACAAATCAAGAGAGAGAGAGGAGGTGGAGTGAATAACTTAGTTAAATACTGTGGGAGAAATTTAGACCAACAGAAAACAAGGAAACTGAAGAGAGAAGAAGAAAGAAAAAAAGGGAAACTAATCCTAATGCAAGAAAACCTGGGAACTAGGCAGAAATAAATGAAGAATGAGAAGGGAGAATAAGAGGTGTTCAACAGATTCCTAGAAATGAAGGCTTTTAAGCCACTCTTGTCCCAAAAAGCTGTGTATCTTCACTGTCCAATGTGGTTAGTAGCTACTAGTTGCAAGTGACTATGAGCACCGGAAATGTGGCTAATCTTAATTGAAACTTGTTGTAAGTATAAACTATAAACTTGCTTTCAAAACTTAAGTATGAAAAAATAGTAAAATAACATTTAATAATGTTTTATACTAATTACATCGAATGATGATGTTTTAGATATACTGGCTTAATAAAAATTAAAGTTAATGTCCTGTTTCTTTTTTTTTAGTATGGCTACTAGGAAATTTAAAATTACATATGTGGCTCACGTTATATTTCTATTAGGCAACACTATTCTAGATTTTTAAGATTGCTGTAGGACCCATGCCGGTAACAAAGTAAAATAACAGGAATTACTGCCATTCTTAACCTCCATCCCCCACTTTCAGAATCATGTTGGCAAGAGATGTGGAACTATATTATCTAGCTGTGCAAACTTGGTTATAACAGTAATTACAATTGCAAACAGGCCACAGACCTCTATTATAATTGTTTTTAACAGTTAAAACCAAGCAAGTGAGGCTTATTTGAATTGAGTGAAGATTGGTGAAATAAAACTATAAAATTTAATAAAAGACAATGAAACTAGAAGATGCATTTTGCAACCTTGGAACAATGTTGGGGTCTTAAAGATTTGACATTATTTCACCACCATGTTGAAGAAAAATGTTTGAAGATTTTCATTACATTCACTCACACTACAAAATACATGCCCATACTTTTGAAAGCCCATTCTCCAGTACCTATTCAATGTTTTTAAAAGCTCTTTTTTTAAAAATTAACTTTCTCATCTCTCATATAAAATCATTTTCTCATCTCTTATATATTAAAAAACAACCAGAATATTTTAAAACTTCACTAAGGAAAAATAAATGCCTATGTACTCGCTTCTCTAGCTATAGAAAAAAACTCAACCTATATTTATTGCACAATACTACATAAAAAATTGTATTACATAGTGACTATATTCTCATCCCTTTCTATTTCTATGAAATAAAAATCAAATCCAAGTCACAGTTCAATTACTTAACAAAGAATATTTGGAAGGATTAAAACAGTGCTGCTCAAACTTGAATGTATACATACATTTACTTGAGACTCTTTTATTGAACTGTAGATCCTGATTTAGTAGGTCTGGGGTGGGGCTAAAATAGGGCATTTTCAAACAAGCTTCAAGGCAATACCAATACTGATGAACTGTGGATCATATTTTGAGTAGCAAGGGGTTAAAACATAAAACAATTCTTTCATTAAAAACAATTTATATTTAATATACTAAAAGGTGGGGGGAACGTTATCCCAAAGACCCATTCTGTTTTCTATTTTAGGGTATCTCCTAAAATAGCAGGCATTTTAGTGTTTGCATGAATTGGCTGTCCAGCATTACAAGGCTGAGAAACATACCAATCCACTCATCAAACTCAAGAATTCTGGGCTGCTATTAGAGATCAAGTCAGTATTTGTTTGGGAACAGGGCCCCCACAATTTGGGCTCTAATTTAGATCCAAATAATGGGGATACAACATCAGGAAAAGAGAAAGTTATAATATAGTTCTTTGGGCTTATGGCTATATTTATGAAATATGGCACACATATATAGTTACATACGAATACTTACAAGCATACTTCATTTTATTGAGCTTCACTGCTTTTTACACATTGAAGGTTTGTGGCAAACCTGCTTCAAGCAAGTTCATTGGTACCATTTTTCCAAAACCATGTGCTCACTTTGCGTGTCTGTCACATTTTGGCAATTCTTACAATACTAAACATGTTTTCATTATTATTATCCGTTAGGGTGATCTGTGATCAGTGATCCTCAATGTAACTATTATCATTGTTATGGGGCACCATGAACTGGACCCATATAGGACGATGAACTTAATAAATGTGTGTTCCAATTCCTCCACCAACTAGCTGTTCCTGTCTCTCCCTCTCTCCTTGGGCCTATTTCCTGAGACACAATACTTAAGTAAAATTGGGCAAATTAATAACACTACAATGGCCTCTAAGTGTTCAAGTGAAAGGGAGAGTCAACCATCTCTCACTTTAAGTCACAAGTTAGAGACTGAGCTTAGTGAAGAAAGTCCAGAAAGGCCTCTTGAGACAAACAGGTAGCCAAGTTGTGAATGCAAAGGAAAAGTTCTTGAAGAAAATTAAAAGTACTACTCCAATGAACACACAAATAATATGAAGGCAAAACAGCCTTACTGCTGATAGAAAGTTTTAGTGGTCCAGATAGAAGATTAAACTGGCTATCAACATTCCTTTAAACTAAAGCCTAATAGGGCCCCAACTCTCTTAAATGTTATGAAGGCTGAGAGAGGTGAGGAAGCTGCAGAAGAAAAGTGTGAATGGTTCATGAGGTTAAAGGAAAGAACCCATCTCCATAACATAAAATGGCCAGGCAAAGCAGCAAGTGCCGATACAGAAGCTGCAACAAGTTATCCAGCAGATACTGCTAAGATCACTGACCAAGGTAGCTACACTAAACAACAGATTTTCAATGCAGATGAAACAATCTTCAACTGGAAGAAGATGCCATCGAGAACTTTCATAACTAGAGAGAAGTCAATGTCTGGCTTCAAAGCTTCAAAAGACAGGCTGACTCATGTCTGGGGCTAATTCAGCTCGTGACTTTAGATTGAACCCAATGATCATTTACTATTCTGAAAATCCTAGAGATCTTAAGAATTATGCTAAAACTGCTTTGTCTGTGCTTTACAAATGGAACAAGGCCTGGATGACAGCATATCTGTTTATAGCATGGTTTACTAAATATTTTAAACATACTGTTGAGAAAACAGTATTTGCTATTGCTCAGAAAAAAAAAGATTTCTTTCAAATTGTTACTGCTCATTGACAATGCACCTAGTCACCCAAGAGTTGATGGTTACAAGGAGATTAATGTTTTCATGTTTGTTATCACAACATCCATTCTGCAGCCCATGAATTGGGGAATTGGGGAATAATTTTGATTTTCAAGTCTTATTTTAATGAAATACATTTTACGACACTACAGCCACCGTAGACAGTGATTCCTCTGATGGATCTGGGCAAAGCAAACTGAAAACCTTCCGGAAAGGATTCATCGTTCCAGATGCCATTAAGAACTTTCCTGATTCATGGAAGGAAATCAAAATCTCAACACTAACAGGAATTTGGAAGAAGTTTATTCCAATACTCATGGATGACTTTGAGGTGTTCAAGGTGTCAGTGGAGGGAGTCACTGCAGATGTGGAAGAAATAGCAAGAGAACTAGAATTAGAGGGGGAGCCTGAAGATGCAACTGAATTGCTGCAATCTCATGAAAAAGCTTTAATGGATAAGGAGTTCCCTCTTATGGATGAGCAAAAACAGGGTTTCATGAAATCTATTCCTGGTGAAGATGCTGTGAACACTGTTGAAATGACAACAAATAATTCAGAATATTACAGAAACTTAGTTGACATAGCAGTGGCAGGGTTTGAGAGGACTAACTCCAATTTTGAAAGAAAAAATGCTATCAAACAGCACCGCATGCTACGGAGAAATCTTTCATGACAGGAAGAGTCAACGCAGCAAACTTCATTGCTGTCTTACTTAAAGAAATGGCTACAGTCACCTCAACCTTCAGCAACCACTACTCTGATAAGGCAGCAGCCACTGACATTGAGGCAAGTTCCTCCACCAACAAAAAAAACCCCACAATTTGCTGAAGGCTCAGATGACTGTATTTTCTAATCAATATTTTTAAATTAAGGTACACACATTTTTTTAAACATAATACTATTGCACACTTAATGAACTACATTATAGTATAAACATAACTTTTTATATTCACTGGGAAACCAAAAAACTCATGACTTGCTTTATTACATTCACTTTATTGAGACACTTTATTGCAGTGGTTTAGAATCAAACCCACAATATCTCCAATGTATGCCTGTACCATATATTATCAAGTAAAATGAGTAGAAGGGAAAAGAAATACATCCTTATGTGAATAAAAGGTTGAATTGTAAATTTCTCGTGATTTTATTCTTTTCTGAACCTACCAAATTTTCTATAACAAAGATATAATTCTTCTATTACACAAATACATTTTTAAGATACACCGGACAAAATCCATGAGAAGCAGGAAAGAAAAGCATTAATGCTGAGTGAATACACAAGAATTTGTATTTAATGATGGTCAAGAAACATTTAGTAAGTGTGGTAAGGAACAAAGAATTTTAGATAATGATAAAAATTCAAGTTACTTACCTTAGTAAAGTTATTCAGATGGCCTAGCTTTCTCATATTTGATACTCCTTGCAATCTGGCCACATTTTGGAGAATCTCTCTTAAGTTATCAGAAGGCTCTAGAAGGAAAGACAAGACAATTTAACATAATTTTATGAGTATTTTCCTGCTCAAACACATAAAACATGCAGTATTAAAACTTCACAACTTTGGCTCTTGGTTTAAAGTCTTATCCTCCACCCCAAATCTATTAAATGACTTCAAAGTCTGTGAGGAATCCAATTAACTTCACATCTCTACTCCCCTGTACCCATGGTCCAGCTCTGTATCATTGCCTGGAATTACTCAACCACAAAATCTTAAATCTTGCCATTATTTGAATGTGTTCCCCCAAAGTTGTGTTGGAAACTTAACCACTAATGCAAAAGTGCTGAGAAGTGGGACCTTTAAGAGGTGATTAGGTTATGAAGGCTCTGCCCCCATGAATGGATTGTTAAGGAGGAAGTGGGTTAGCATGAGAGTGAGTTTGTTATAAAAGCTTTTGGCTCTCTCTTGCATGCACCACCCCCACCTTGCTTGTGCTCATGCTCTCACAAGCATCTCTCCCCTCACCCCACCTCCAGTGCTCTCTTGACCTTCCAGCATGGGATGACATGGCAAGAAGGCACTTACTAGATGAAGGACCCTTGACCTCAGACTTCCCTGCCTCCAGAACTGTGAGAAATAAATCTCTGTATTTTATAAATCTCCCAGTCTCAGATACTCTGTTACAGCAGCATAAAACAGACTAAGAAAAATCTCAACATCACAACTTTCACTTGATAGCTGTTTGACAGCATGGCTACAATGTAGTAAAAGGGACCAAATATACTGTCCCTGTTCGAGTAAACCAAAAAATTAAATAAAATATATAGATGGTCTGTGACTTACAACGGTTAGACCTAATTTTTCAACTTTACATGGTGCCAAAGCAATACACATTTAGTAGCAACTATACTTAAAGGACCCATAAAACCATTGTTTTTCAGTATAGTACTCAATATATTACATGAAATAACAATATCTTAGTATAATATAGGCTTTGTGTTAGATAGTTTTGCCCAACTATAGGCTAATGTAAGTGTTCTGAGTACGTTTAAGGTAAGCTAGGCTAAACTAAGATGTTTGGTAGATTAGGTACATTAAATGCATTTTTGACTTAAGACATTTGCAACTTACAATGCATGTACTGGGACATAACCCTATCAGTGAGCTGTGGAACTTTAAGCTGCTTAATATATGTGTAACTGGAAACCCCAAAGGAAAGAAAGAATTGAGGGAACAGAGCAATTACTTGAAGAAATGATGGATAAAGGCCACCCAGCCTGCCCAGGCCCATTGCAAACATGGCTCTTGTCCCCTGCCAGGTGCTGCCAGTGGTGTTTCTGTCGTACTGCTCTATCTTGTGCAACTAGAAGGTCATCAAAATGCCCTTGCATCAGACCCAGGGGGGGAGTTGGAAATTGCTGCTGTTCATTGTTCTGTGTTGCAGCTAAAGGCCTGGCTGCCCCAGAGCAGCACCTTCTGAACCATTCACTATTACCTGGTAGCTGGGGGACAGATGGAGGTGGGGTGCAGCCAGGTGGTGGACTATTTGGAGGGAGACACAAAACTGCTTCCAAGAAATGACATAGGAACATCTTAACTAACAAAAGCATCAGACAAACTTAACCATGAATGGCCTGAAACCCATTCACCCTCAAGATGCTTTCCTGAGCACCCACTGTGGGATAAACTTGCTGCAACTGAAGGAAACAGTGTATTGTCTAGTAATTTGGAGCTTCATCTGGAAGGACCCAAATCCTCCTAAGAGAGAGAAAGTACCTAATAAAGTCTTACTTGCAAAAAAAGAAAAAAGTGATGGATGAAAAATTTCCAAATTTGATGAAAACAATAAACCAATAAAATGCTCAACAAGCCCCAATCACAAGAAACATGAAGAAAACTAGACCTAGGCAGATTATAATCAAATTGCTCAAAACCACTGATAGAGATAATCTTACAAGTAGCCAGATTAAAAAAAAGAAGTTACATAGAGAAAAACAAAAACAAACAAAAAGGATAACGGCGGATTTCTTATCCAAAACAGGACAAAACAGAAGACAGTAAAGCAACACCTTTAAAATAATGAAAGAAAAAATGCTTTAAAAAATACTTGCTTTACAAAAACAAGCCAAGAAAACTAGACCTAGGCAGATTATAATCAAATTGCTCAAAACCACTGACAGAGAAAATCTTAAAAGCCAGATTGAAAAAAAAAGAAGTTACATAAAGCAAAGCAAAAAAAAAAAAAGATAACGGATTTCTTGTCCAAAACAGAAGACAATGAAGCAACATCTTTAGAGTAATGAAACAAATGCTTTAAAAATATACTTCACAAAAACAAGCCATGGGCCAGATATGGCCTTATAGGCAGTAGTTTGCCACCTCTGGAATAGACTGTCAACTTCTCCAGATGGCTATAAACTATTAAAATCTTCACCATCCTATTTGTTTTAAATAAAAACAAAAGCACAATTTTAAGAATACATTACCAAGTTTTTGATATTTTAGTTTAAGAGCCATTATGACTTCCTTTGAGATTTTTATCTGTTAACACCAACTCAAGGAACTGTTTTGAATTAGTGTTTTCCTCACCAAATGAAACTGTTTGCATTGTCCTGTTTTAAATTTAGCTTGCATCTGCCTACCTTACTCCATTCTGTTATACTGGGTGTTGCCTATGACAACAAATGTGGTGTCAAGGCACTAAGTACACTACTTAGCTATTTCCAATTGCTTTGAAGTTGCTACATGCTGAGATCAATCATTTGATTTTCATGACAGATGAAATATTTTTAATGTAAATAAAATTCAATCTTAAGTGATTTAGCGTGGCAGTCCCCACCTTTTGGACACCAGGGACAGGTTCCGTGGAAAACAATTTTTCCATGGACCTGGGGTGGGGATGGTTTTGGGATGAAACTGTTTCACCTCAAATCATCAGGCATTAGATTCTCATAAGGAGGGCACAACCTAGATCCCTCACATGTGCAGTTCACAATAGGGTTTGTGCTCCTATTAATAATCTAACGCTGCTGCTGATCTAACAGGAGGTGGAGCTCCGGCAGTAATGCTCACTCCCCTGCTGCTCACCACCTGCTGTGCAGCCCGGTCCCTAGCAAACCACAGACCTGTACCAGTACAGGCTCAGGGGCTGGAGACTTCTGGTTTAGCATGTCTTTACACTTAGCGATTTTGGGGAGTTATTTTGAAAGTCGAATGATCCATTACTGAGTGAGACTGGATCTATTAAAAAGAATTACAAGGGGCCATGAACAGGTCACTGTATTTAGTAATATCTTTTCACTACTATAAATTGTATCTGTTTGAAAAGACTGTAGGAGAATAATTATAAGCAAGTCAATGGCATTAAGATGATTTAACTATATCTGAGAAGTTCATAAAAATTTTATAACAACCCTTTAGATAATTTAGGACCTATGGTAGTTTGCAAAGTCAGGGTTGAGGTTCATAGAAGCTAGTGTGAAACTCATCTAATGGAAATGTATAATCTAAACATTTTACTTCAGTTTATCATTAGCTTGTCAGGCACCAAACAGATTAACTCGTGACAATATAGTTACTGCTATCTAATGATCTAACAGGACTAATAGTTACGATGATTAGTCTGAAAAGATAGATTCCTTACAAAGGTTTGCAAATTTTTAAATACTGCCTATTTTCTGGGTACAAACTGATTGCAGACATTTTTTTTAAACCACAATCTTGTTACAAAGCAAAATCTCATATCTAAGTGTATTCATTCAACAAGTATTAACTGAATGGCTATTCTGATCAGGTACTGTTTTAAGTGTATTCATTCAGTAAGTATTAACTGAATGGTTATTATGATCAGGTACTGTTTTAGGTACTGGAAATATAGCAATAAACAAGACAACTCCCTCTCTAATGTATCTAACATAGAAGTGGAAGAAAACTGATGACAACAACAACAAACTGCATGCACATAATTTAAAAACTGACAGGTGGTAATAACTCAACAATGAGTCAAATGTTTGCCTAATGAAGATGTTAACCTTCTTAACCCAAACCAAGATGAATCAGCCTTTCTCCTTTCTCCTTCCTTCTCCTCCTCAAAGCTTTCTCCTTTATATAATTACCAAGAACCTCCACCTCCCAGACAGTATTTGACTTCCAGATCAATTAAAATAGGGCCATTTTAGACACTGAACCACTATCTAATACTCATGTGGTACAATGCTGCTCTGAGGAACTTTTTAACTTGAAATAACAGGTTAAAGTTTCCCTGGTAATAAAATGAGAAATCTCTGCTTTCTTCTTTACCTGCTAGACCAGGGACTGAAAAACATTTTCTGTAAGTATTTTGACTTTGTAGGCCATAAGTTTCCGTTGCAGCTATGCAACTCTAATGTTTTAGATCAGAAAGCAAGTGTAGAAAATGGACTTTTCACATGTATTATTCAGTTCAGTATACTACAAAACTAAGTAATTGAGACCAAATGGCTTCTTAAACAACAGAAGTTTATGTCTCATAGTTCTAGAGGCTGCAAGTCCAAGATCAGGGTGAAAGCATGGTCAGGTCCTGGTTCCTCTTCCAGGTTGCAGACTGCCAATTTCTCACTGTCTCCTCACATGGTGGGGAAAAGGGGCTAGAGAGCTCCCTGGGGTCCCTTTTATAAGGGCACTAATTCCACTTGTGAGGGCTTCACCCTTAGGACCTAATTACCTCCCAGAGGCCCCATCTCCTAATACCAATACCTTACGGGTTAGGATTTTGACATACGAATTTTTGAATGAGACAAACATTCAGTTCATTGCACTGTTACAATAAAACAAACTTGGCTCTCGAGCTGCAGTCTGTCAACCCTTAGAGTGTCACCACTTAAAGTAGTGAGCAAGCTGAGATTGACATGGTTTTTATATGGGGGATAGGGTGAACAGATATGGAAATGGCAAAAAGAAATTTAAAGAGAGGTTTATCTGTCTCTATTTCTTCCTACTCTCAGTGTTTCCAATCTTCCCTCTCTAAAACTGTCTACGGATAACAGCAATATGTGAAAAGTATAAGGTCAGAAATGAGATAATCTAACTAAGATGATATTCTCTGAAGGCTTAAAGTTTAGAAAACCATGGCTGTATGAGAGAAAAAAGGAAAAAATAACCAGACACAGTTGCTCACACCTGTAGTCCCATCTACTCGGGAGGCTGAGGTGGGAGGACTGCTTGAGCCCAGGAGGTCAAGGCTGCAGTGGGCAGTGATAATGTCACTTGTACTCCAGCCTGGGCAACAAACCGTGCAAGACCCTGTCTCAAAAACAAAACAAAACAAAAAAAAAGGAAAAAATAAATGTGGGTAGCTTGCTATGATAGGCAACTACTCAAATGGAAGGAAGCAAAATACAAAAGAACTACTAGAATTACAGTGGCTCTTTTCCTCACCCTGTGTAGACTGGAAATACTATATGTATTCCTGATGAATCTCTCTGGAGGTAATGCAGTAACTGCAGCAATTCCAAATATCCAGTGATTTAATATCTTCAATTGTAGAGCTGAATACAATTGATTTCAACCATCTTTAATTTGATCTGTCTTCTCCTGTCCTTCCATTGAGGAGTTGCCTATTCTGCTTGTGACACTGTAGATACTCTGTGGTATTGTTTTTAATAGATGAGTTAAAAATATAATGGATGGCCGGGTGCAGTGGCTCACATCTGTAATCCTAGTACTTTGGGAGGCCGAGGTGGGTGGATCACCTGAGGTCACGAGTTTGAGACCAGCCTGACCAATATGGAGAAACCCCGTCTCTCCTAACAATACAAAATAAGCTGGGTGTGGTTGTGCATGCCTGTTAATCCCAGCTACTCAGGAGGCTGAGGCAGGAGAATTGCTTGAACCCAGGAAGCGGAGGTTGTGGTGAGCCGAGATCGCACCATTGCACTCCAGCCTGGGTAACAAGAGCAAAACCCCATCTCAAAAAAATCAAAAATAATGTATTACTCTCACATACTAGTCACTGCGTATTATTAAGAAAAACAAAATGCAGATTTAGAAGAGAAACCAAAATGTCAAGAGATTTATTTTCTTGACTTTACACTGCCTTATATATTTTTGGAAGTGAGGACTGTATAAAACTTTAAGTATAGCTGAAAACAGATGGGGTTAACACTTAATTACCTCTAAGGAGATAATACATGGCAATTCAAGGATTCTTGCAATTAGGAAAGTATATACATCAAAAATATTTTCAGAGAAGTTAATTTTAGGTGGTAAAAATTACTGATGATTTATTTTTATGTCTTGGACTATATTTTACTTCTCTAAATGAGTACAAAAAAACATGCACAAAATGAGAGGAACTGGAAAAAAAAAAAAGAAGACTTCCTGGCTGTGACTAGATTAAAATAATTAATCTCTCTACATTGCTTTTATAAGTAAAAATGGAAAAAGCAGTTTAAAATAAATACAATAAATGTAAGTGTAATGTGTTTTATATGTGCTTCATTATCATGTATTGCATGGCACGTATATAGTATTCACTGGAGTATTATATATTAATGTCACAATAAGTTACACATATTTATGTTAAAGTTTATTTTTTAGAGTACTTCTGATGTTACATTATTTTGTAGACATTTTGAAAAATAAAAAAGTCAAAGAAAATTTTAAAAAATTACTAACACTTCCATCCTGCAGAAGCATTTTTACATATCAGTGTTAAATATTTTTCTAAGTATACAGAATAGAAAGCAGTCTTAATTAGTATAAAGCTAATTATCTGACAGAGGTATCTAATCCTCTGCTCATGAAAAGACTATTAAGAAAATGAAAAGACAATCCACAAAATGGGTAAAAAACATTCACAGCACAAGCATCAGACAAGATTTTAATAACCAATATATGACTATCATCTACAAATCAACAATAAAATAACCCATGTAAAAACAGGTAAAAGATTTAAATAGATGTGAAAGCAAAAGAGGATAAGAGGCCAAAAAGTATGAGAAAAGGTGCCTAACATCATTAATTAACAGGAAAATGAAAATTAAAACCACAGAAGTACCATTACACATCTATTAAGAATAGCTAAAATCAAGAAGAATGACAACATCGAATGTTGGAGAGGCTATGGAGCAACTGGAATTCTTACACACTGTTGGAGGAGCATGAAATGTTACAATCACTTTAAAGAACTGTTGGCAACATACACCTGTCAATATTATGATTCTGTAATTTCACTCTCAGTTAGAAATACATGCCCACAAATATACTTGTACAAGAATATTTATAGCAGCCTTATTCATAACAGCCCCAAATTGGAAACAACCCAAATGTCCATCAACAGATGGATAAACAAATTGTGGTATATCTACATATTGGAATATTAATCAAAAATCAGAAAAACAGAGCTGTGTGCAGTGGCTCATGCCTGTAATCCCAGCAGCTAGGGAGGCTGAGGCAGGAGATCCCTTGAGCCCAGGTGTTTGAGGCTGCAGTGAGCTATGAATGTGCCACTGCACTCCAGCTCGGGTGCCAGAGCAAGACCCAGTCTCTTAAAACCAAAACAATATTAATAAGAAAAAAACTACTTATACATACAACATAGATGAATTTCAAAAACGTTAAGAAAAAGAAGCCAGACACAAGAGTATATATTGTATCATTCTATTTGTATGCAATGCAAATATAAGCGGAAATAATCTATAATAGAAATCAGATAGTGATTGCTGGAAGATAAAGTAACCAATTGGAAACAGGCAAGGGGGTTTAGGGAAGGGGATAAAAATATGTTATATCTTGTTTGGAAGTAGTGGATAATTATCGAATGACACTTAAATGCATACTTAAAATATGTACATTTTGTGTTAATTACAGCTCAACAAAGATTAGCATATCATAAAACTCTTTACATATTTAAACACACACATATACAAAGATACATAATACATACACCACCAAGAGAAAACTAACATATAAACCATTATTCACTAATTATTCATTTATTTATTTCTTGGCTCAATTCTCTGTATGTGCACATGTACACACACACATATGTATATGTTTATATGTGTGTAAACATTAATATAAAATTGGCTTCAATATATGCTGCTTTATAACTTGCTGCAATAAACTATATTGTTATCTTTACCTGTCAATAAATACACAACACAAAATTGATTTTTAAACAAATCTGAATCCAAGTACCTACAGTAAATTAATGACCAAAAACTGCTGGCATGCACATGCTACTTGGGAGTAATGGAAAGGAAAAAAACCTTTGGAATAAAAAAGAACTGAATTCAAATCTAGCTTATTCACCCCCAAACCATGTAGCCTTGGCTAAATCACTTAACTTTATGAGCATCCATTTTCTCTACGTAAAGTGGAAATATTTACCTACTTTAAAAATGCTTTTGCAAAATGTGAGATATAACTTCCTTAGCACAGTGCCTAGCCCATAACAGCTACTCAATAAATAATGACTATAATTAAAAGTTATTTGTTTAGTATAACCAATTTCCATGGAGTAATCATGTGAAATTTATACAGGTGGCCCAGGCAAGTGTTTAACACATTAGTCTGTTTAAATTAACTTTTATTATATGAGGGTTTTAGTAGTACATTACTTTCATGATCCAAGACTAATTCGTTTCTAAAGTAGAAACAATAATGACCTTCCAGAGCTATATTAATGATTACATTAGATATTCCATACAGAAATATTCAAACCATAAAGTGCTATACAAATACTAGAAATTATGACCCTCTTTCTTACTCTAGTGTGAACTACCTGAAATCATTTAATATGCAGGTAGAATTTGTTTTGCTTATATAACATATGACGTACTTTTTGATACAGAATTCTATCTAAAAGTGTTATTAATGAAACCTCAAACAAATCCTTAAAGAAACTATTTTTTCAGTCATGCAAGAGGAGTAAATTATAATTAAAGGAGTCAGTACAAATTTAATAAAGCCAAATATGCTGATAACTCAACAGGCCACTATGTTGTCATAAGTATATTCTCAGAATATATTCCCCGACATCTTACGGTCACTTCAAGGATCCCTCAATTCTTATCCACTATCCCATCACTTACCTAGCCTTTAATTTTCCAGCACTCTTACCTAAACTCTCAGTAGTTTGGATGAGATGTCATTTACTCTAGAGCATTATCTGTGTAGCTCTGTAATTTCTAATATTTTGACTCTAAAACAGGACAGTAAAAAAAATAGGTGAACAATTATATAACATGAACCAAGATTCTATGAAGGGTTTTAAGCTTTATGAGGACAAGGACATCTTGCTTACAATTATCTTCAAATGCCCACCACAGTCTCTGCCACACAGTAGGCTTTCAAGAATTATTTTTCTATATTAAATAATAAATATGTGAGTAAACATTTTTTAAGACCAGGTTGTGGCTGCTAACAGTACTCAACAGGAGGAGGGTCCAACCAACATTTACTAAGCATGAAGTATATGTCTGGTCATGTACTAATTCCAGTAAGTATTGCTAATTATCCCTTCCAATAGCCCTGTGAAGCAAAACACCAAGAGGACAGAGAAGAAGGAAAAAGAAACAACTATAAAAGGAGTATGTGAAAGGAGGGTGATATGCATATAATGGCTATCAGGCAGCACGAACCTAACAAAGCTTTAGTTCCTGTCATTATCTCTTCTTCTAGGCTTCATACAAGGTTTCTCACACTCATGAGCTCCTTCTAATTAAAATTACTTATAAAATGTTTTCTTGAAGGGCTAGGGGCTGAATAGAATCTTGAAGCAAATGTCTACATATATTTCCATTTATCACCTATAACTGTTCAGAAAAAAACGATTATTACATTTAATGACTGACCAGGCTTGTTGATAACCACCTTAAAGAGGCACTGAAAAGAAAAGGCAGTTAAGCAAACTCTGAGTAATTACTGGTCCTTTAAATTCTTTTCCACCTTAAGGGAAAATTTCTCCTTAAAAGTTATCGTTGACATTTTCCTCTCCCTGATCTCTCACCTTCAACTGGCCAGCAAAGTGCTATTTACTCCTCTCTAAAGTTTCTGACATCTTTTCCCTTTTTTTAATTCTATCAACCATAGCCGCATTTCAAATGCTCTTCTAACTCATACCTAAATTATGGCAAAAGCTGCACAATGAATTAATTTCCTGTGCTTATATTGCCTCTCTTTCTTCTAATCCAATCTCCAAGCCACTGCGAGATTAACTGTACAAATCTAACTTTTATCATTTTATCTACCTTCCTGAAAATTTCAAAGAGAATCTGGGACTGGGAGTAGAGCTGAACAATGTATTCTATGATGTATTTGTGAATACACATAAACAAATACTACAACATATCCAACTAGAAAAGTTGGATACATACGCGACTTCAACAGTAGAACAAAATAAAACAATCACACAAATCTGATATGTAATTATGTCTTTAATATCTATGATTGTGAGCAGATACGACTAAAAGTATATGAAGATTACTGTAGTTAGCATTACTTTTGCAAAAGCCAGAAGCAAAACTGTCTCCACTAGCAAAGACACTGGGAGTCCATATTCTCACCCTTACCCACAGGTACAAAAGATGAGAAAAGCATTGCTTCAAACAATCTAACATTTCCTGAAATTCTAACAATTATTAATTTCAAAAAGTTACATAATTTAGTAGAGAAAGGCTGTATCCCAAGGATAGCATCTTCTGAGGGCCTCTAGTTTATGATAAAATAACTATGCAGAGGAAGTCAAAATTTACCAAGAAAACCTATTCCATCTTTGGATAGAAAAATAGAACATTTTTTCTTTACTGATGCCAAAATCTGCCCCTTTGTAATTTTTGTCTATTTGTTCTGGTGTAACCATCTGGAATGCAGAGAACAAGTATTATCCTCCGTTTACATACTTGAAATAACCACGTTTTCTCTCAAGCAACTGAAGCACATAATAATCCTTTGATCATTGGTATATTTTAAATATAAATACAATGGCAAAAATAGTAAAGAAAAACTTGTCAATCAATTACAATGGCAAGTCAATCAGTTTACCTGGGTTATAATGTTCCTAAAATGTTAAGTTTATCATACTGAAAACTGAACATGGACTTCATTTCTGGTTCCACAAAACAGGAGCCTGGAAGTCATCACATCATTCTAACAACAAGTAAAAATCTGAACAAACTGAAAAATCAACAACTCTTCTTGAATTTGTAAGAGAAGTGAGGACACAGGGCAAACCACTACCCCCAAGATCATAAAGATAGACACGAGAATACAGGGAGTCACACATTAGAAAAGAGGTTCATGAGCAGAAACTGCCAGGAGAACCAATGCCTAGGTAGGAAAACTGAAGTGCAATTAACCAACTGAATGCTTCATAGCTGTTTCAGAAAAACGACAAACCACGAAGCGCTTCTTGAGAGGCAATGATACGGATAGAGACAGAGCAACATGGACAGCAAGATGGCACTAGGTCCCTTTAACCTGGCATGCCGTTTGTTTCTCAACCCAACTTGGGGAACAACTTTCTCATTCTTTAGAAGTCTAGCTCAGACTAGATTAGTAAAGGTTTTTCCTAACCTACAAGCCCCCTTCTCTATACTCTTATGATACATTCTTCATACTAATATTATAGCACATATAACACATATATCTGATTTGTCAGGGTTCCAATTTACAGTTAGTATACCACTGTAATTATTAATACCATCTATTTTCACTTCCCAAAGTATCCCAGGTTGTATTATAAATAACAACTATAAATAATATGATCGCCTTAAGTGTAAACTTCAACTGCAGTGTCTGTTTTTCTTAGGACTACATCTGCTCCATTATCTCCTTCTCCCAGAGACTAGAATTGTGTTGTTGGCTTCTTGTACCAGAGTCCTACTCTTTTTTTTTTTTTTTTGGAACAGACTCTTGCTCTGTTGCCCAGGCTGGAGCACTGGAGTACAATGGTGGGATCTCAGCTCACTGCAACCTCTGCCTCCCGGGTTCAAGCAATTCTCCTGCTTCAGCCTCCTGAGTAGTTGAGATTACAGGTGTGTGCCACCATGCCTGGCTAATTTTTGTATTTCTAGTAGACACAGGGTTTCACCATGTTGGTCAGGCTAGTCTCGAACTTCTGACCTCCTGATCTGCCCGTCTTGGCCTCCCAAAGTGCTGGGATTACAGGCATGAACCACTGCCCCTGGCTCACCAGTGTCCTACTTTTATAATAATGATGGCAGAAAGAGTTATGGCAATTTCTGCTGATTTGTAACATATTAAAATTCTCTTCCCTAAAGATGGGAAAAAGAGACACTGGGGACTAGTAGTCAGGGAAGGAGGAAAGAGGAGTGAGCGCTGAAAAACAACCTACTGGGTACCATGCACACTACCTGGGTAATGGGATCATTTGTACACTGAACCTCAGCAACATGCAACTTAACCATGTAACAAACCTGCACATGTACCCCCGAAACTAAAGGTTGAAAAACAAATAACTACATGTTTTTAACAATAATTAAATTTTTCTTCTCAAGGACTCCGGGATTCAGATCTATTTTCCTCCCCCTTCAATTTTGAATTATAAACTTACTTCGTTTTATACTTTCCTCTTTCTGTGTACACAAAAACATCTTCCTTTCTTTAATTCCAAAGAATTGCTCACTTTGAATGATTTCAAGGAGAAAAGGTTATAATTAATGGAAGAAAAAAAAGTCCTTGCTGGCAGTTTATCATTCTGTACCTGTGGATAAATTAAACAAGTGACATCTACCAGGCCACTCCTGTGATTGTCTTAAAATTCTATTAACAAAAACCATGTCTTTAATTGGTTTATTATCAGCAAATTATTATATACTGTAACTATCAAATATAGACGAGGATCTAGGTATACAACACTAACAGAAAGTGAGCTAGATATAGTTAATAATTCATTTGAACAGAGCATCTATTAAAAGTTGTATAATTTTGGGGGTGGAGCCAAGACGGCCAAATAGGAACAGCTCCAGTCTACAGCTCCCAGCGTAAGCGACGCAGAAGACGGGTGATTTCTGAATTTCCAACTGAGGTACTGGGTTCATCTCACTGGGGAGTGCCAGACAGTGGGTGCAGAACAGTGGGTGCAGCGCACCGTGCGTGAGCTGAAGCAGGGTAAGGCATCGCCTCACCCGGGAAGCACAAGGGGTCAGGGAATTCACTTTCCTAGTCAAAGAAAGGGGTGACAGACGGCACCTGGAAAATCAGGTCACTCCCACCCTAATACTGAGCTTTTCCAACGGGCTTAACAAACAGCACACCAGGAGATTATATCCCACACCTGACTCAGAGGGTCCTACGCCCACGGAGCCTCACTCATTACTAGCACAGCAGTCTGAGATCAAATTGCAAGGCAGCAGCGAGGCTGGAGGAGGGGTGCCTGCCATTGCTGAGGCTTGAGTAGGTAAACAATGTGGCCAGGAAGCTCGAACTGGGTGGCGCCCACCACAGCTCAAGGAGGCCTGCCTGCCTGCCTCTGTAGGCTCCACCTCTGGGGGGGCAAGGCACAGACAAATAAAAGGCAGCAGTAACCTCTGCAGCCTTAATTGTCCCTGTCTGACAGATTTGAAGAGAGTAGTGGTCCTCCCAGCACGCAGCTTGATATCTGAGAACGGCAGAATGCCTCCTCAAGTGGGTCCCTGATCCCCAAGTAGCCTAACTGGGAGGCACCCCCCAGGAGGGGCAGACTGACACCTCACACAGCCAAGTACTCCTCTGAGACAAAACTTCCAGAGGAACGATCAGGCAGCAGCATTTGCAGTTCACCAATATCTGCTGTTCTGCAGCCACCACTGCTGATACCCAGGCAAACAGGGTCTGGAGTGGACCTCCAGCGAACTCCAACAGACCTGCAACTGAGGGTCCTGACTGTTAGAAGGAAAACTAACAAACAGAAAGGACATCCACACCAAAAACCCATCTGTACGTCACCGTCATCAAAGACCTAAGGTAGATAAAACCACAAAGATAGGAAAAAAACAGAGCAGAAAAACCGAAAACTCTAAAAATCAGAGCACCTCTCCTCCTCCAAACGAATGCAGCTCCTCACCAGCAATGGAACAAAGCTGGACGGAGAATGACTTTGACGAGTTGAGAGAAGAAGGCTTCAGACGATCAAACTACTCCAAGCTAAAGGAGGAAGTTCGAACCCATGGCAAAGAAGTTAAAAACTTTGAAAAAAGATTAGACGAATGCCTAACTAGAATAATCGATGCAGAGAAGTCCTTAAAGGACCTGATGGAGCTGAAAACCATGGCACGAGAACTACATGATGAATGCACAAGCATCAGCAGCCGATTCGATCAACTGGAAGAAAGGGTATCAGTGACGGAAGACCAAATGAATGAAATGAAGCAAGAAGAGAAGTTTAGAGAAAAAAGAATAAGAAGAAATGAACAAAGCCTCCAAGAAATATGGGAATATGTGAAAAGACCAAATCTACGTCTGATTGGTGTGCCTGAAAGTGACGGGGAGAATGGAACCAAGTTGGAAAACACTCTGCAGGATATTATCTAGGAGAACTTCCCCAATCTAGCAAGGCAGGCCAACATTCACATTCAGGAAATACAGAGAACGCCACAAAGATACTCCTCGAGAAGGGCAACTCCAAGACAGGTAATTGTCAGATTCACCAAAGTTGAAATGAAGGAAAAAATGTTAAGGGCAGCCAGAGAGAAAGGTCACATTGCCCACAAAGGGAAGCCCATCAGACTAACAGCTGATCTCTCGGCAGAAACTCTACAAGCCAGAAGAGAGTGGGGGCCAATATTCAACATTCTTAAGGAAAAGAATTTTCAACCCAGAATTTCATATCCAGCCAAACTGAGCTTCATAAGTGAAGGAAAAATAAAATACTTTACAGACAAGCAAAGGCTGAGAGATTTTGTCACCACCAGGCCTGCCCTAAAAGAGCTCCTGAAGGAAGCACTAAACACAGAAAGGAACAACCGGTACCAGCCACTGCAAAAACATGGCAAATTGTAAAGACCATCAAGGCTAGGAAGAAACCACATCAACTAACGAGCAAAACAACCAGCTAATATCATAATGACAGGATCACATTCACACATAACAATATTAACATTAAATGTAAATGGGCTAAATGCTCCAATTAAAAGACACAGACTGGCAAATTGGATAAAGAGTCAAGACCCATCAGTGTGCTGTATTCAGGAGACCCATCTCACATGCAGAGACACACATAAGCTCAAAATAAAGGGATGGAGGAAGATCTACCAAGCAAATGGAAAACAAAAAAAAAGCAGGGGTTGCAATCCTAGTCTCTGATAAAACAGACTTTAAACCAACAAAGATCAAAAGAGACAAAGAAGGCCATTACATAATGGTAAAGGGATCAATTCAACAAGAAGAGCTAACTATCCTAAATATACATGCACCCAATACAGGAGCAGCCAGATTCATAAAGCAAGTCCAGAATGATCTACAAAGAGACTTAGACTCCCACACAATAATAATGGGAGACTTTACCACCCCATTGTCAACATTAGACAGATCAACGAGACAGAAAGTTAACAAGGATATCCAGGAAATGAACTCAGCTCTGCACCAAGTGGACCTAACAGACATCTACAGAACTCTCCACCCCAAATCAACAGAATATACATTTTTTTCAGCACCACACCATACCTATTCCAAAACTGACCACACAGTTGGAAGTAAAGCACTCCTTAGCAAATGTAAAAGAACAGAAATTATAACCAAGTGTCTCTCAGACCACAGTGCAATCAAACTAGAACTCAGGATTAAGAAACTCACTCAAAACCGCTCAACTACATGGAAACTGAACAACCTGCTCCTGGTACATAACGAAATGAAGGCAGAAATAAAGACGTGCTTTGAAACCAAAGAAAACGAAGACGCAACATACCAGAATCTCTGGGACACATTCAAAACAGTGTGTAGAGGGAAATTTATAGCACTAAGTGACCACAAGAGAAAGCAAGAAAGATCTAAAATTGACAGCCTAACATCACAATTAAAAGAACTAGAGAAGCAAGAGCAAACACATTCAAAAGTTAGCAGAAGGCAAGAAATAACTAAGATCAGAGCAGAACTGAAGGAAATAGAGACACAAAAAAACCCTTCAAAAAAATCTATGAATCCAGGAGATGGTATTTTGAAAAGATCAACAAAATTGACAGACCACTAGCAAGACTAATAAAGAAGAAAAGAGAAAAGAATCAAATAGACACAATAAAAAATGACAAAGGGGGTATCACCACCGATCCCACAGAAATACAAACTACCATCAGATAATACTGTAAACACCTCTATGCAAATAAACTAGAAAATCTAGAAGAAATGGATAAATTCCTCAACACATACACCCTCCCAAGACTAAACCAGGAAGAAGTTGATTCTCTGAACAGACCAATAACAGGCTCTGAAATTGAGGCAGTAATTAATAGCTTACCAACCAAAAAAAGTCCAGGACCAGGTGGATTCACAGCCGAATTCTACCAGAGGTACAAGGAGGAGCTGGTACCATTCCTTCTGAAACTATTCCGATCAATAGAAAAAGAGGGAATTCTCCCTAACTCATTTTATGAAGCCAGCATCATCCTCATACCAAAGCCTGGCAGAGACATAACCAAAAAAGAGAATTTTAGACCAATATCCTTGACGAACATTGATGCAAAAATCCTCAATAAAATACTGGCAAACCGAATCCAGTAGCACATCAAAAAGCTTATCCACCATGATCAAGTGGGCTTCATCCCTGGGATGCAAGGCTGGTTCAACATACGCAACTCAATAAATGTAATCCAGCATATAAACAGAATCAAAGACAAAAACCACATGATTATCTCAATAGATGCAGAAAGGGCCTTTGACAAAATTCAACAATCCTTCATGCTAAAAACTCTCAATAAATTAGGTATTGATGGGACATATCTCAAAATAAGAGCTATGATAAACCCATAGCCAACATCATACTGAATGGACAAAAACTGGAAGCATTCCCTCCGAAAACTGGCCCAAGACAGGAATGCCCTCTCTCACCATTCCTATTCAACATAGTTTTGGAAGTTCTGGCCAGGGCAATTAGGCAGGAGAAGGAAATAAAGGGTATTCAATTAGGAAAAGAGGAAGTCAATTGTCCCTGTTTGCAGATGACATGATTGTATATCTAGAAAACCCCATCATCTCTGCCCCAAATCTCCTTAAGCTGATAAGCAACTTCACCAAAGTCTCAGGATACGAAATCAGTGTGCAAAAATCACAAGCATTCTTATACACCAATAACAGACAAACAGAGAGCCAAATCATGAGTGAACTACCATTTACAATTGCTTCAAAGAGAATAAAATACCTAGGAATCCAACTTACAAGGGATGTGAAGGACCTCTTCAAGGAGAACTACAAACCACTGCTCAATGAAATAAAAGAGGATACAAACAAATGGAAGAACATTCTATGCTCATGGGTAGGAAGAATCAATATCATGAAAATGGCCATACCGCCAAGGTAATTTATAGATTCAATGCCATCCCCATCAAGCTACCAATGACTTTCTTCATGGAATTGGAAAAAACTAAAGTTCATATGGAACCAAAAAAGAGCCCGCGTTGCCAAGTCAATCCTAAGCCAAAAGAACAAAGCTGGAGGCATCACGCTACCTGACTTCAAACTATACTACAAGGCTACAGTCACCAAAACAGCATGGTACTGGTACCAAAACAGAGATATAGACCAATGGAACAGAACAGAGCCCTCAGAAATAATACCACACATCTACAACCATCTGATCTTTGACAAACCTGACAAAAACAAGAAATGGGGAAAGGATTCCCTATTTAATAAATGGTGCTGGGAAAACTGGCTAGCCATATGTAGAAAGCTGAAACTGGATCCCTTCCTTACACCTTACACAAAAATTAATTCAAGATGGATTAAAGACTTACATGTCAGACCTCAAACGATAAAAACCTTAGAAGAAAACCTAGGCGATACCACTCAGGACATAGGCATGGGCAAGGACTTCAGGCCTAAAACACCAAAAGTAATGGCAACAAAAGCCAAAATTGACAAATGGGATCTCATTAAACTAAAGAGCTTCTGCACAGCAAAAGAAACTACCATCAGAGTGAACAGGCAACCTACAGAATGGGAGAAAAGTTTTGCAATCTACTCATCTGACAAAGGGCTAATATCCAGAATCCATAATGAACTCAAACAAATTTACAAGAAAAAAACAAACAACAAGTGGGCAAAGGATATGAACAGACCCTTCTCAAAAGAAGACATTTATGCAGCCAAAAAACACATGAAAAAATGCTCATCATCACTGGCCATCAGAGAAATGCAAATCAAAACCACAATGAGATACCATCTCACACCAGTTAGAATGGCGATCATTATAAAGTCAGGAAACAACAGGTGCTGGAGAGGATGTGGAGAAATAGGAACACTTTTACACTGTTGGTGGGACTGTAAACTAGTTCAACCACTGTGGAAGTCAGTGTGGTGATTCCTCAAGGATCTAGAACTAGAAATACCATTTGACCCAGCCATCCCATTACTGGGTATATACCCAAAGGATTATAAATCATGCTGCTATAAAGACACATGCACACGTATGTTTATTGCAGCACTATTCACAATAGCAAAGACTTGGAAGCAACCCAAATGTCCAACAATGATAGACTGGATTAAGAAAATGTGGCACATATACGCCATGGAATACTATGCAGCCATAAAAAATGATGAGTTCATGTCCTTTGCAGGGACATGGATGAAACTGGAAACCATCATTCTCAGCAAACTATTGCAAGGACAAAAAACCAAACCCCGCATGTTCTCACTCACAGGTGGGAATTGAACAATGAGAACACATGGTCACAGGAAGGGGAACATCACACACTGGGGACTGTTGAGGGGTGGGGGGAGGGGGGAGGGATAGCATTAGGAGATACACCTAATGCTAAATGACGAGTTAATGAGTTCAGCACACCAACATGGCACATGTATACATATGTAACAAACCTGCACGTTGTGCACATGTACCCTAAAACTTAAAGTATAATAATAAAATTTTTAAAAGTTGTATAATTTTAATAATTAGAAGCTATAATTGCTATTTTTATTCATTTACTTAGAATATAAGTTTTATAATATAAACAACTTAAAATATTTTAAAATTAAATTTTAAACAATGGTCCTTCCAAGGTTCTTTTTCAAAAAAGTTGTTAACACTACCAATAGAGTGGAAAACAGGTTTTCCCATAGATTGTATTTAATAATTTTATTACTTAATTTTTAAAAATAAATCTATACTATAAAAGACAGTTATGATCTGACCTAGGAATAGCTCTGTATATCTTCGCAGGTATTTCAATTTCTATGTTTTATTCAGTTATAAATTTCAATGCTCCTCATCTGCCATATACTGTGATAACTGCTAGGAGAGGAACATTAATAAATATATGATCTCATTCCTGGAGATCA
Organism: Hylobates moloch; assembly: GCF_009828535.3. Classification (NCBI taxonomy): domain Eukaryota; kingdom Metazoa; phylum Chordata; class Mammalia; order Primates; family Hylobatidae; genus Hylobates; species Hylobates moloch. The sequence goes on from NW_026652292.1 coordinate 35,385,924, forward strand.
AAATTAAATGGGAAAAAAGACGGACATAAATATCTGATAGTAATATAATAGACAGGTAGGTAGTAAATACCATGCAAATAAAATAAAAGGAGAGTGATTCACAGAGATTTCACTAGAGTATAAGACAAGTGAGAATAGGAAACCTGTCTGTTTACAGATGCATCCTGGCCTCTGGCACAATGCCAGGCACATGGTGGGTTGTTAATAAACAGTGGTTAAAAGAAATACTGAGCAAGACAGTAAGTGACACAAATGCTACTTGGAGATGCTTAACACGAGTTTATTCTTGACAATAAGCAATACATCTTGTAGGCATATAAAATGTGAAGAGCAATATGCACATTAACATGGAAATGTGAAAAAACAAGGTACTTTTCTCAATGAACTCAAGGAATAGCAAGAAATTCTATATCTTCAGAAAACAGGCTGATGAGAATAAATGAAAATGGAGCTAGATTCCAACAGCTTTCTAAGATATGTTAACTTAGAAAAATAAAAGTTAACATATCTTATATCTTTGGGCAGTGGATAATTATTAAGGAAGGCATTTGTGCAAGTGAATGGCATGATCAGTTTTTTGTGCTTTAGGAATACAACTTTGGAGAGTGAACTGCAGAGGAGGAGAAAGGCAAGTTTAAGTAGAAGTTAAAAAAATTTTCTAAGCAGAAAACTTACTCAATAATGGCTTAGAGATGCAAAAAAGATAGAGGGCAGAACCCAGATTTCTGGACTGGGTAAACTGATGTATGATTCTATTCACTAACAGGGAATCCTAGAGCAAGTACAGATTTGGGGGAAATTTTCTGCCAGCTGTAGTAAGCTTATGCACCAAAAGTAAATAACAACAAATCTTACAATGTTATAAGTTAATTGGCTATTTGTTCCTACATCAAAAACACTTATATTAGTCAGGCATGGCTACTCCAGAGGCAGATCCCTACAGCCTGGGAGTTCAAGGCTGCAGTGAGCTATGATCATGCCACTGGACTCCAGTTTGGGTGACAGAGCAAGACCCTGTTTCAAAAATAAAAAAATATTTTTTAAAAATTTTAATATGTTTAATTAAAAATGATTTTAAACCACATTTACAGGCTATCAGTTTTCAAGCCTATGTTCTTAAAAAATAAGTAGATTACCATAGAAATACCAATTCCAGGGTCAAGTGTGCCTAGAAAGTTGCCCACAGTAATCTGCATTTATAGGAAGTACCCCAGTGATTCTTATGCACACTAAAATATGAAACATGCTATAAAGGCTGCCAGAATGTCATGCAACTAGATTCTGATATCTCTTTGGGTTATTTAATCTGAAATCTAAGACTAGAACCTACTCTATGAAATATTCTTATCATCTTCAAATGTTACAATATAAAACAACACCACTGACACAAAAATAATAATTACTAACACTATACACACAGAGAACCTATACTATTGTGCTAATATTTTTGCATGAATAATCTCTTTTAATCTCCACATCAACCATATAAGGTAGGTACTACTATTATTGTCCCCATGTTAATAAATGAGGCTTAGAGACATAGTTCACTTGCCTAAAAGTCACACTAGTACCAGATGTGGCAATGAGATCTGAACTTAAGAAGTATGACTCCAAAGTCTACCTTTTATTCCTGAATATATAATACAATACAGACTACGTAGTTGTACTGCCTTGCATAGGACAGTGTACCTTCAGTGTTCATATCGGTTTATAATTATACACTTAATTGTATAATTATTTGATGTTTATCTCCCTATACCACAATTCTGCTTTATTTCACCAATGTGATGTCATCCAAATACCTAAAACAATGGTTGGCAAACAGTAACCATACTCAAAAAGTATTTGTTGAATAAATGAACTTACTATTCAATAATAAATACACAGAAACTTTAAAATATACCAAATTCTGTTTCTTGATCTGGGTTCTGGTTTCATCTCACCTAAATTAGGCTATTATCAAAAAGACAAAAAAATGCAGGGAGCCATGAATACGCCACCGTACTCTAGTCTGGGTGACAGAGCAAGACCCTGTCTCTAAAGAAAAAGACAAAAAGTAACAAATGTGGAAAAAGGGGAATTCATATACTGTTGGTGAGAATGTATATTAGTAAGTACAGCCATTATAGAAAATAGTATAGAGGTGCCTCAAAAAACTGAAAATAGAATTGCCAAATGGATGATCCAGCAATTCCACTACTAGGTATATAAATATAGCCAAAGGAAACGAAATCAGCATATCAAAGAGAATCAGTAAACCAAAGAGATACCATATTTATTGCAGCACTATTCATAATAGCCAAGATATAGAAGCAACCTAATTGTCCTTCAACAGATAAATGAATTTTTAAAGTGTGGTACATATGCACAATGGAATATTACCTAGCCATTAAAAAAATAAAATCTTATCATTTGCAGCAACATGGACAAACCGGGAGGACATGATCTTAAGTGAAATAAACCAGGCACAGAAAGACAAACACCACACAACCTCTCATATGTGGAATCTAAAGAAGCTGATCTCAGAAGTACAGAGTAGAAGAGTGGAGGGCAGAGGAGAAATAAAGAAAGACTGGTCAATGGGTACAAAGTTGCAGTTAGGAGGAATAAGTTCTGGTGTTCTCTTGTGCAGTAGGGTGACTATGATTAACAGTATTGTAGTGTATATTTCAAAATAACTAGGAGCAAGGATTTTGAACATTCTCACCACAAAGAAATGATAAACATATGAGGTGATTGCTATGGTCTGAATGTCCCCTCCAAAGCTCATGTTGAAATTATATCCCCAGTATGGCTGTATTGAGAGGTGGGGCCTTGAAGAGGTGACTGGATCATGAAGGCTCTGTCCTCATGAATGAGTTATCACAGGAGAGGAACTGGTGGCTTTATAAGAAGAGAAGCGACTTAGGCTAGCACATTAGCACGCTCAGCCCCCTTGCCATGTGATAACCTGTGCCACCCTGGGACTCTTCAATGACAGCAAGAAGGTGTCATCAGATAGCCCCTCAATCTTGGACTTCTCAGCCTTCATAACGGTAAGAACTGAATTCCTTTTCTTACAAATTACCCAATTTCAGGTATTTTTTTATAAGCGACAGAAAACTGATTAATCCATTAATGGATATACTAAATACCCTGATTTGACTTTTACACAATGTATACACATATCAAAATATCATACTGTACCCTATAAATATGTAATTATTATGTGTCAATTAAAGCCAAAATATTTAAAAATGTTTAAAATATACCAAGCTCTGTTTTGATCTGGGTGCTGGTTTCACAGGAGTCAATCTGTCAAAGATTCATTGAGCAAAACATGTATAATAAATTCATGTCTCTCTATTCAATAAATAGTTAAAAAGCAAGAACGAAAAAAAATTTTGTTATTTTGCCAGATATCAAAGACGATGTTTATTGTCCTTTTATAGTAAACAAGACTATGCTTCTTAAATTGACTTTTAACAATCTGGCATTTATAACAGAAGAAGTCTCTAGGTCATACCTGTGAATTCTAAAATATAAGAATGGACAAGGGACTTACTATCTTATGATTAGTTATAATATGGACATACGTAAAAGAGAGAATAAAAAGAGACTATGCTGCTTCAAAATGTATCTACTTCCCAAACTCTGAGCAACAAGATACGAAATAATATAATTTTCCAAAAACCCTAACCAAACTTATTTCTATTGCTTTGAAAAGGAATCTCACTTTCTAAGGTAAGAACAAACCTATTTAAATATAATTAACAATGCAACAGCATTTACCCAAATTTGTCAAATACAAAATTTTTTAAATGGCAATGCATAGGAAAACAAAAAGGCAAACAAAAATTTAAGCCTGCTGTCTACCTTCAGAAAACCACGTTCTGATCCTTTTCTATTCCACCCTCTCAAGCATTATATCCATGCAGTGCTAAAAATCACGTTGCCAGGTTGCACTTGCTAGATAAAGAACTAAAGCCTAACCATTCCCCTTACCTAATCTTTTAATCATTTCATCCTTGTCTATTTTTACATGGTAGATAATTAGTGAATTTATAAAGATTTTCTGGCACAGATGTTTGAAGGAGAAAATGGATAAGACCTGCTCAATGGAAAAAAGGTATCAAGTGCTTTCTTAGACTTCATCTCTTTCCCTTTTCCACAGTAAAATTAGAATTGAGTACTTGGGCTCATAACACCTGTTAAAAGATAATTTGTGGTAGACAACTGAACCAAATTCACAAAGCACTTTTACTTTGTACACAAACACAAAGTACATATGAGTATATACAAAGAATTCAAAAGGTCTTCACCAGCCTACAGAAATGACTATCATTCAAATAAATGTTTTTCATAACATTTTAATGTTATTTTCCTGCAGAAAAGCAGGAAAACTCTGAGCAACAAGATATGAAATAATTTCATTATAGACTGAAAAATACAGTCTGCAACTTGAACAACCTTTTCTAAGACAGTAAAAATAACTAAAAGCAATTATTACTTAAACATTACAATTACTGCCTGTTCCGCTACAATTTCTATGTCTTAGTCTGTTATATTTTACAAAGATACTTGTAAAATCATTAGGCTTCCACAGTCCTCTAATTAGGAATCCTTTTTATAAGAGAAAAAAAAAGATCAGTTTGTCTTTGAAACAATTCACTATGTAAATGAACTCTGTGAAAGAATGGAACAGCTGTGCCTAAAGGCTGGGACATTAATTTTTATATATATCCAGTCTATTAGAATTATTTAGAAGTCAGTTGTATATTTTCATGTACAGCTACTTTCATGCTTCTGCTTTTCTCTATGAAACATGCCTATAGTTAGATCATTTGTCAGACAGGTAGCTTCTATGAAGTTAGTAGTTAAAAGGGCTTACCTTCTTAGAAACTAACAAGGGAGAGCAAAGGTATAAATACACCTTGGCTGTAGGACACTAGATTTGAGTATGGATTAGCAACCTGAAAAATATGTTGTTACCGTATTATTTTCTAATCTTTACATTTGTATTGATTCCACATCTTATCTTATTCCAGTATTTTTATCATTAGTTATTCACTATTCTCCATGGATCTTCAGTCTCTTTCACTAGCTCTGTCTTTAAAAATAAATAAATAAATAAATGAATGCTGGCCAGGTGCAGAGGCTCATGCACGTAATCCCAAAACTCTGGGAGGACAAGACGGGAGGATTTCTTGAGGCCAGGAGTTCAAGACCAGCATAAGAGCACTGTAAGACTCCTGTCTCTACAAAAATTAGGGGAAAAAAAAACAAAAACAGCTGGGCATGGTGGCATGCGCCTGTCATCCCAGCTACTCAGGAGGCTGAGGTGGGAAGATCACTTGAGCCCAGGTGGTTGAAGCTACAGTGAACTATGATGGTGCCACTGCACTCCAGTCTGGGTAACAGAACAAGACCCTGTCTCTAAAAACAAAATTAAAAAAAAAAAAAAAAAAAGAAGAAGAATAAATGCTTTGCCCATTGTTTCCTATCTTTGAAATATTACTTCTTTTTTTTTTTTTTTGCCAAGTCTGAGATGCAACTGAATTTATTCTTACCTCATCATCTCCTAAACTTCATCAACCTGGTGTTTAAGGCCATCATTCAAATTAAGCTGTCCTCCTCAAGCTTACCATTTGCCTAATTCGAAGTTTTTCTCTCAGTTTTTCAAACTTTTTGACTTTTCCATCACACTACTGACCCATGCTAACCAAATCCACCATATTTCCCGTGGTTTCTGCAACTACACTGTCTCAGTCCTTTTCATACCTATCCTTCACTGCTCCTTATGTCTTGGTTTAAAGATTTGTATTCCCTCCTCCTGTTCCATATCGTTTAACATTACCTAAAGCTTTCAGTTAAATGAAGGTTGCCAGGAAAAAAAAAATGTTTTAAATGTAAACAACAACAAAGACAACAAAAATTACCTAAAGTGCTATATCCTTTTCCTCAGGTTTCTCTTTTCACTGTCTCCGTAAACTCTTACAAATTCAATTTTACCCTTTAAGTCAATAATGCCTCAGAAGTTCAGTTCTAAAATTTATCTATGATTAAAAGCAACACACCTCAGTCTGTATGTTTTGTGGTGTGTCCACCTCAAATTTAGCATGTCCTGTAATCAAATTAATTCATCTTAAAAAAAACTTAAAAAAATTTCCATCTTCAAATAATATTACTATTGGAAATTCTGGACTCCATGGAATCTACTCATATCCAGGTAATCATCAAGTATCACTGAGACACTTTAGAACAGTAGTCCCCAACCTTTTTGGCCCAGGGACCGGTTCTGTGGAAGACAGTTTTTCAATGGACAGGGTCAAGTGGGGGAGGATGGTTTCAGATGAAATTGTTCCACCTCAGATCATCAGGCATTAGATTCTCATAAGGAGGGCACAACCTAGATCCCTCGCATGTGCAGTTCACAATAGGGTTCATGCTCCTATGAGAATCTAATGCAGCCACTGATCTGACAGAAGGCAGAGCGGGGGTAATGTATGCTTGACCGCTGCTCACCTCCTGCTGTGTGGCCTCATTCCTAACAGGCCATGGACTGGTACCAGTGCACAGCCAGGGGTTTGGGAACCCCTGCTTTTTAGTTCATGTATTTTACTAACCTCTTACATAGACATTATAATGGTATCCTGTTTTTATACAGAATCAGGGTTTTGTACAACATTACCTATTCAAAAACTATTATTTCTTTTAGGAAAAACATATGACTAGACACACTGAGACAAATATTAAGAAGTCAAATTCCAGTCAGGCTTTGCTATATGAAATGAGTTTAGGTCAGGCCAGTTTTAACAGGTCAGGTTATTTATGGAAAAAGCTTTCATTCTCAGAGTTTTTAGGTTTTCAAAGTTGTGGAGAAGAGACTATGGACCTGTACAATTAATACTACCAAAGTGAAAATGTTACACTCTTTTCTACAACTAAGTTATTGAAACTGTTACTTTTTCCATTCTTCCAAGACACAAAATATGTAGTGAAGTATAAATTTAGATCTTAGGTTGGAAAAAGTTTAACAAAAAGTAAACCATATTGCCCCAGAAATAGTTTGTCAACACAAAGAATTTAACCACAACGAAGAATTTTCCCACTAATTCAGAATAAAAGACTTTGGCCATTTAGGATAAAAACATTAATGAAAAGAAGGTCTTCTGGCCCTAAGAACAACCACCTGGCTACCAAAGTGTAGCTGTGGACAATCAACATGGGTACCACCTGTGAGCATGTTGTAAGTGCAAAATCTTGAGCCCTTCCAGGCCTACTGAACCGGACTCTTCATTATGACAAAACCCCCAGGTGGTCCAACTGTATATTTGTGCAGAAAAAAAGTTAACCTAGCAGGCCTAACTGCTTATCTTTAAAAAGGTCTGCTTACAAGGTTGACCCTCAGCTGGCATACAGGAACTTAAATTTTGGGAGATTCTCTAAACTGGTAAGGTGGCTCACTGGACCTAAATTGTTTATACAAACAATATGTTTTATATGAAATACTTCCTTTTGTTCTGTAAGTCTGGAATTTTGTTATCTGCCAGGTAGAGGCTACCTACTTGGCAATCCCTCAAATAAAAACCCTGGGCACTGAGTCTCTAATGAGATTCCCTGGTTTTTCATGGGTTGTCACAATTCCTAACTGGAGGGAACTAGCATGTCCTGTGTGACTCTGCTGGGAAGATTCTAGATGCTTGTGCTGGTTTCTCCCAGACTTTGCCCCATGTATCTTTTCCCTTTGCTGATTTTGTGTCATATCTTTTTTGCCATAATGAGTTCTAGTGAATCACTGAATCTAAGGATAGTGTCTGGGACCTCCAACAAAGCATTAAATTTCAGAAGCTCTGCTTTAGAGAACTCACATGAAATCCTATTCCCAAAGCTTAAGAGCAGGCCATGAGGACTGTAGGCTAATCCTTGAGTCAATGCAAGACAAGGAATCCATTACGCATAAAGTTAGACCTTAGAAAAGTCTACATCCTAAGAAAAAAGGTGAATTAAAAGAACATCCAACAGAGGTAAACAGCAAAGAAAAGCAGCTCTGGGTAACACTGTAAACAAAACAAACAAAAGAGACTCTGCTGAGACTCTGAAGCCACCACATGTGACTTTGGAATATAAATGTACTCTTGCATGGTTAAGGGAAAAAAACACCAAGGTGAGAATCTGAATTTAAAGTAGCCCTTGGTCTACAATGCTCCCAGGCAGCAGGCAGAAGCAAACTCAACCACCAATCACTCCCCACTAACTCATCCATCCAACCAGATAACCACCCTTAGCCTGGGTAACCTAACAAATACAGGGCACAACCAAAAACCATGAACACACAAGTAAACAGCAAAATAAGCCATTATAAACAGAAACAAGAAAAAAAGATATAAAAGACTAAAAATCAGAATTAGTCAATGAAATAATAATTATGTTTTATATATCTAAAACAAGGGAGCTGGCAAACTTGTCCACAGAGTCACACAGTGAACACTTTAGGCTTTAAAGGTCATACAGTCTCTGTTTCAACTACTTAACTCCACAACTATGGCACCAAAGCAGCCACAGATAAAAGTTAAAACAAATAAGCACAGCCATGTGCCAATAAAATGTTACTTACATATGCAGTAGCAAGCCAGATTTGCAAGCCATAATTTGCAAACCTCTGGCTTAAGGGAAAAAAAGAAATAAAAAGAACACTCAAGAGAACATTAAAAAAAAAAGTTATCAAAAAGATCCATGACAGAATAGGAAAGACGGGAGGGAGGGACGGAGGGCAGTCCAGGTAGAACTTCTTGAAATAAAAATATCATAACTGAAATAACTCAATGGAAGGGATGAACAGCATAAACACTGCTAGCAGAAGAATTAATGAACAAAAGACCTAGCTGAAGATACTATACAGAACTTGGCTTCTCAAAAAAAGGAGATGAAACACATAAAAAAGTTTAACAACCAAGAAAGATAATGAGAAAGTCTAACATACATTTAATGAGAGTTCACAAAGGAGGTAACAAGACAAAATGGGGGAAATGCAATACTCAAAAACACAAGGACTGACACTTTTCTGGAATTACTCAAAGACTTGAAATACTTAGAATCAGGATGCCCAATGAATCCAAAGGCAGAATAAATAACCACCTAAACACATTTTATTCAAAATGTTTGAAAGAAATTGTTAATATAGACAGAAAAACAGATTACTCAAAAGGAAGGTGATCTAGATGAACAACTTGCTTTTTTACATATATAAATAAATATATATACAAAGTATGCTGACCTTCTATGAATTATTACTCAAAGTACTCCAAGTATCTGTAAAACAATCAGGAAAATTTGAGCACTGACTGAATATTAGATAATACAAAGAACTTACTGCTTTTTCTTTGGTTTTTTCCTTTTTTTTTTTTTTTGAGACGAAGTGTCTGTCTCCCAGGCTGGAGTGCAGTGGCGCAATCTCGGCTCACTGTAACCTCCACCTCCAGGGTTCAAGCAATTCTCCTGCCTCAACCTCCCAAGTTGCTGGGACTACAGATGCACACTGCCACGCCCATCTAATTTTTTGTATTTTTGTAGGGACAAGGTTTCACCGCGTTGCCCAAGCTGGTCTTAAACTCCTGAGCTCAGGCAATCCACCCACCTCGGCCTCCCAAAGTGCTGGATTACAGGAGTGAGCCACCGCGCCTGACCTACAAAGAACTTACTGTTAATTTACTCAGTTGTGTTAATACCATTGTGGTTATATATTTTAAAATTCCTTATCCCTTAGAAATACATACTGATGATCTGCAATGAAATAATATGATACCTTGGATTTCCTTCAAAATGATCCATGAGGGAAGTGGGAGAATATACAAATGAAATAAGATTGTCCCATATGTTTATAATGGTTGAAGGTAAAGAATACATGAGGGTTCATTCTACTTTTTTCTCGAATTATGTGTATGTTTGAAATTTTTCATAATGAAATATTTTTAATAAGTCTGTAATCCCAAGTGTTGACAAAAGTATGAATCAACAGCAATTCCTATATATTATCACTGTGAGAATAAAGACATATAGATGGATAATCTTTCTCTCTCCCCATACATATATATATATACACACACACACCGCGGCATATAACCAGTAATTCCACACTAAATTATATAATGCAGAGAAACTTACATATAAGCAGCAGGATTCATATACAAGACTATACATAAAATCACTGTATATAATAGCAAGAAACTACAAATAACACAAATGTCCATGTCTTAGAGTTTTCACTTAAGCATTTGCCAGACACTATGCTGGGGTCTGTAAACAAATAATTTTCTCACTTAATACTCATAATGACCTTGTAAGATACACAAAATTTTATCCCTTTTCACAAATAAAAAAGTTAGGCTCAGAAAACTGAACAGCACATCTGGTATTTGCTTGCAAACTATGGAGCAAGAACGTGAATTTCGGCTGGGCATGCTGGCTCACGCCTGTAATCCCAGCACTTTGGGAGGCGAGGTACGTGGATCACCTGAGGTCAGGAGTTGGAGACCAGGCTGGCCAACATGGCGAAACCCCATCTCTACTAAAAATAAAAATAAAAAAATTAGCTGGGCGTAGCGGTGGGCGCCTGTAATCCCAGCTACTTGGAGGCTGAGGCAGGAGAATCACTTGAACCCAGGAGGCGGAGGTTGCAGTGAGCCGAAATCACGCCATTGCACTCCAGCCTGGGCAACGGAGCAAGAGACTGTTCAAAAAAAAAAAAAAAAAAAAAGAATGTGACTTTCAATTTTCCCTTCTACAAACTCACTTTTCATTTCACAGTAATAATTAGGAATGTATATTTTCAAAAAAGGAGTGATATGCTAATTTTCTAAAATAGCTTAAAATTAATACATAGACAGTCACCTACTTATGATGGTTCACCTTAAAATTTTCTTAGTTTAAGATGTTGCAAGAGCAACATGCATTCAATAGAAACCATACTTTGAATTCTGAATTTTGATCTTTTCCTGAGCATCAGTATGTGGTAGGATACTCCTTCATAATGCTGGGCAGAAGTAGTCAAAATCTCAGTCAGCAACATGATCGCAAGGGTAAATAGGCCAGGCGTGGTGGCTCACACCTGTAATCCCAGCATTTTGGGATGCTGATGTGGGTGGACTGCTTGAGAACAAGAACTCAAGACCAGCCTGGCTAACAGCAAGACATCCATCTCTACAAAAAAATTTTAAAAATTAGCTGGGCGTGGTGGTGTGTGTGTATAGTCCTAGCTACTTAGAAGGCTGAGACAGGAGGATCCCTTGAGCCCAGGAGTTTGAGGTTACAGTGAGCTATGATCCTGCCACTGCAATCCAGCCTGGGCAACAGAACGAACCAACAGTCTACAGTGTACCCAGTCATTAGCATTTTTTGGACATTGTTTTTGCAACCTATCGTGTCTACAAATACTTATTTTTCACTTACAATGAGTTAGGGAGTTTAAAAGGATGTAATCCCATCATAAGTCTAGGGTTACCTACATAAAAAAAGAACTTTTTACAGTATCACAAAGGTAAACTGTAGTTGATCCAGACCTGTACAAATTACCAGTAAGATCTAAAATAGCAAGGTTTCCCATAATTTGCAGTTTATATTTTATATATGTACACATAAAACAAAACCAGTGGGGATCCTGGGAAAGATTACTGACTAGTTTAACTCAAGTAGTCCTCTTAATACTGTCAGTCTCCTCAAAGTACATTGACAAGGAATCCACCTTTCGTACCTAGAGAGCCGCCTTCTTTTGTTAAAAGTCTTTCGAAATTAAGTGATCTCTATCAGTTTCTTCTAGCTCTAAACCCTGCTTACTTGGCTTCTATTTTACGATTCCACACCAATGATCTTCACCTACACTATTTCTGAACCCAAACAGCCATTCTCTAGTGCAAAGTTTGGCTTACTAAGAATGTCCTGCTCAGACCAAGGGATAAATATCAAATAAATAACAGTTATCAGTTAAGAATCACATCCATGCTACTTTTAGCAATGAAATTTGTAAGAGTATCCAATTGATTAGATTACATCTAAACACTTTCATGAACTAACTTTTTAAAAAAGACAAATCACTAGCTAAATTTTTTCAGAGTTTTTCTCCAATTTATTTTAGGCTATTTCAATGCCCCTAATGCACCTAACCAATAAAACTTTCTCTGGAAAATGCTAACAGTAAAAAATAATACAATTTAATAAGTAGCTAAATCCTCCTCTATTTGCTAGAAGTGCAAAATATCCCTCAGTCAACAAACAAAACACAGACATTATTCAATTATACTTGTCATGGCAAATGAGGTTTCAACTCCAGTGTTGGTCCTAGTGCTTCCAGGAATACTACTCTGAGGATTATGAACCCTCCACTCAGAGGAAAGAGTCTGGTGATTGCTGAGCAATTTCTACCACAACGGCTCACGTATCTGCCAACCCCAAACCATGATTTTACTTTACCAAAGGCACAGATGCTCATGCTATAGCCTCTTTAAAAAATACTTAGGATCTAGCACAGTGCCTAGCACAAAAATAAATATTTATTAAATGTTTATTAAATCCGCAGAATTAGAAAGCAAGAAAAAGAGGTGGGCGCGGTGGCTCACTCCTGTAATCCCAGCACTTTGGGAGGCTGAGATGGATCACTAGGTCAGGAGTTCAAGACCAGCCTGGCCAACATGGCGAAACCCTGTCTCTACTAAAAATACAAAAAGTTAGCCGAGCGTGGTGGCGGGCACCTGTAATCCCAGCTAGTCGGAAGGCTGAGGCAGAAGAATCGCTTGAACCCGGGAGGCGGAGGTTGCAGTGAGTGGAGATCGCGCCACTGCACTCCAGCCTGGGCTACAGTGTGAGACTCCGTCTCAAAACAAAAAAAAATAGGTTAAAAAAGGGTTTTAATTTTAACAACGGGCTGAAAATCTAGATGCTAAAGAACAGATTGCCGGGATCACATTCACTTAAAAAAAAAAAATACAAAGAACACATGAATAAAAGCTGTGAAATGAAAGACAAGAATTTCCCCCAAATCTGCCCATAAGCCATCCTGATTCAGCTCCAAGAAAAAAAGATTGTTTCCACAGCACTCACAGCCCACATGTCTTGGTGCTGGATAGGTGGGACAACAGTGGCAGTTAAAGTTGAATAACGGGAAAGATTGACATAAATGAGAGGAAGGGGAGAGCTCATATCCAGAATAAAAATTTATTTAATATTAAAGAGAATAAAGTTAACACTACCTTCACTCATTCTATTTCCAGTACTTCTCCATATTCCCAAGGATACATTCAACATCTAATGAAAGCATCTAGCTGCAGCAGCAGCATGAAAGTAGATCAAACGAATAGAATAATTTTTGACAAGGATTATATAAGGCTAAGAAGTCCCTTCTGGGCCTCTTGATTTGTCAGTCTAGCTTAACCATCCATTCAGTCTACATTTTTTGAGTAACATGCAACTAACTGGAGGTTCTTGAAGAGCAAGGTCTGATTTATCTTGTAACCTCAACCTTCAGAAAAACTGGCAGAATACTCTATGTTATATACTCATTAAATACAGCATTTCCACCCACAGTGAAAAGAACTGTTGTTAAAATCAGTAATCAGGCATTACTTGATAACTCAAAAATATTAAAGTAATTAGGGTAATACACACATCGCTTATAAGGAAATCTATTAATACAACTGTCATTTCTACAGTGTTTGGTTTTGCTATCTCGTCTTGAAAAACAATACACTACTTCAGTTTCAAGTGATTCAAATGGAATAATCTTGCCCGTCTTGTAACATGAATGAAAGAATTCATTCATTCACTTATTAATTCAGTTAACATTAATTTAATGGCATGTGCTATGGAGTGCCTGCTCCAAGGGCTACAGTCTATTGTCCAAGGGGCAGAGTGATTTTTCTAAATTATCTCACCATATCACACTCCTGCCTAAAACCCTCTAATGACTTCCCTTTGCAGTTGTACCACCTTCTCCAAGTTATTACTTGTCTCCCTCTCTCCTAATCTCATATTCCCATACTCTCTCTCTCATTCATCAAGCACTAGCCATACTGGTTCTTTCCTGTCTCTTTGATAGTCACATTTTTTTGGCTAGTTTTTCCTTCTACTTGAAGACTTTCCTCCTTTACATGGTGCCTCCTCGGTATCAACTAAACACTACTACTTAAGAGAAGCTTTCTCTGACAATTCCCCCCACTCTTTTTCACATATCTGATTTTACATTATTAAGAGCATTTATCAGTACCTAAAATTCTGCACTCATGTGTTTACTGTCTGTGTTCTCCCCGCTAGACTATAGGTCCCTCAAAGGTAGGGACTCAATATATTTTTTTCACCACTGAATCAGCAGCAAAAGATCAGTACCCAGTACACAGTAAAGGTCAACAAACATTTGTGTACTGTGACAGAGAGGCACACATGTGAATAAAATTATGCCAATTATAAGAAAGGTAAAATACAATATATTATAAAAGCCCAAATGAAGAAGATGTTCAACCCTGCGAGGGAAGACTGACTTTTTGGGAAACTTTTTGTTGGTTACAGAGAAGAAAACAGATTAGAAAAGAACAGAACTAGAATAGGGAGAGTAGTTACGAAGTCAGTAGAATCATCAGGAAAGATAATAAGGGCCTGAATAAAGGCATGGCAACAGAAATGGAAAAAACAGATTTGCAAGTATTTCAGAGATAAAATCATTACCATCTGGTCTCAGATTGGATATGTGGAATAAGGACAAGGAACGAGGTTAAGATGTCTCCTGGGTGTCTTATTTGGCCCAATTAAAGTACTTCTCTTAACCCAGAATGATTTTTAGAATAATGAGATAATTAGCCAGTTTGAAACATATTAAGTATGATGTACCTGACTACATGGTTACGATGTTGAGTAAGCAGCAAAATTGGCTGGGAGCCCTCAAGCTTAAACACAAATTTGATAGTCAATTATTCAGTCAACAAATATTTACCCCGCACTTACTTTGTCCCAGGGCTATTCTAAGCACCAAGGATGCAATGGTGAACAAAACAAAGTACTTGTCTCCTCACAAAACTTACATTCCAGGGAGAAAGGAAATATATACCGTAATGTCAGTAGTGAAAAGGGCTATGAAAGAAAATGCAATAATGCCAGGCACAGTGGCTCACACCTGCAATCCCAGCACTTTGTGGGGCCAAGAGAGATGGATCGCTTGAGCCCAAGATTCAAGACAAGCCTGGGTAACGTGGCAGAACCCTGTCTCTACAAAAAATACCAAAAAATTAGCCAGGCTTGGTGCTGTGTGCCTGTACTCCCAACTACATGGGGTTGCTGAAGATCACTTGAGTCCAGGAGGTCGAGGCTGCAGCGAAACATAATCATGCCACTGCCCTCCAGCCTGGGTGACAAAGCGAGACCCTGTCTCAAAAAAGAAAAGGCAATATGACAAAAAAAAAAAAAAAAAAAGACAAGTGACAGAGAGAGGAGCTACTTCAGACAGAGTGATCAGAGAAGGCCTCAGTGATGATAAGGTGACATTTGAACAGAGTTAAACAGGGAGGGATTAAGTAATAGAAATATTGGAGGAAAAACAATCCAGAAAGAATATGATAAAAGTACAAATTTGGGTCAAAGAAAATATGATTAGGAACGACCAGCAAAGAAATCATTTTACTAAACACAGTGAATCAGAGACAGTTAGGAAATGAGAATGGTAGTAGAGGTAGCTCAGGGACTAGATTACAATGACAGTATTGCATACAGTGGCAATTTATTTAAAAGTAATTATCTACCTTGCAAATACCACCTTCCAGTATGTAATAGTGCTGAGAAAAGAGCAGGTGCTCAATGTATTATTTTCAAATACATGAGTGAATAAATTAACAAATTAATAACTTCCCAAATTTGAGCCCGATTGTATCTGACCACTTCCCAAACTCCAATTCATCCTTGAAGGACAAACCAAACAGCAATTTGAAGGACTAATAATATAAAGGATAAATTTAAAGGCCTTACAAGCTTTAGCAATCTTCACAAGCAGAATTTTAAAATGTTTTGAACAACAGCAACATCAATGGTTCCATGATGTTGGTTCCATTGATCCTGTCCCTTGCAAGAAGAATGCTTAAAAGAAAACGACATCTACTTAGTAAGTATATAATTTCTGGGATGTCTGCGAAATTAATCCATCACTCCATAAACTACATTTAGTAATATTTTAATAATCAAAATATCACTTTAGACAAAGTTCAGATCATGTGGAACAGTCATTAGTTTACTGCACTACTTCAGCTTTATTCTAAGGAAAGTCATTTAAAATGGTTGGAAAAAGGAAAATGATGTGCCGGTATATATAAGAGCAATAAATAATATAATCCTGGTTAAAAATATACATTTATTACATTATATCACTCTTAACAGAATCAAGCAATCACTTAAAATTCACCATTAAAAACAAGTATTTTTTTGGTAGCTAATAATATACACTCAGTTTAAATCTGCTCAGTGAACTTTTTAAATAGTCTAGACTCAGAGTCAGCAAGGATCTGTCAAGGTTATATTAAGTGTTCCCATCTTCAGGAAATTCCCAACGCATTGTTTCCCACAATTCCAAAGAGTGTACGTATAAAAATTTAATACACTTCAAGTATTTAAAATAAATTAATACTAATAGTTAATTATCAGCATTTAGAAAATGCACTTCATCAGAAACTTCACCTTCATACACTTCAGTATTTTTGTTTCACTTTCATATTTACAGCAGTGCTTTTGCATACTGAAATAAGTAGAAATTTTCTTTATTTTAAAAGTGTATGCTAAAACAACACATGTTGCCAAGTTGCTGTCAGGTATTTAATCAATTTCCTACAAAATACCTGGTTTAAATTTCTCGGAGACAAGCACCAAAAGAAAGGCAGTGGAATCTTTTTCTATTCCAACTCTCACATCACTATTTCTTAGGGGGCAAATAATCACTGAAAACAACAAAAAAATCTAAATATTAAAACTTATTTTAAATCAGGGAGCATAAAAAGGTAGGAAGTACAACAAAAGAAGAATGTAATTCATCTATATAGCATACTCTATTTAAAGGGTCATCTGAAGAAAGGCTAGAAATAGCAAAATAGAAACAGAAAGCAATGAGAGAAACAGAAAAACAAGGCAGAAAGAGAAACAATCACACAGAGATAGGTTATAAGTATCAATGAGATGTCAGATACTATCAGTCTAATAAAGTTCTAATATATCTATTAGAAAATCCATGACATTACTTTATGACTTCCCTCATATGTGAAACCTGGAGTGGTATAAAACAGTTCTAATGGTTCATTTTGAGCTCTTATAATAGAGAATCAGAAAAGATATTTATATATGTATGCTCTTTCAAGGAGAAGCATCTCTATTTTGTATTCTAACAACTTTTCAACTTTGATGCACAATTACAACTGCATGTTGTAAATCTAACATATTAACAAATATTGATATTTCCACATGAGCATACTGTTGAACTGAGGATGTTTATCATCTTCCCTTTTTCTCTGTAGAAATACTAAATTGATTTTGGTAATCATCCCAGAAACATAATTAGGTCAACACAAAACTTCTACTAGATTACAATTCTAATTTTTTCAACTTTCTAATCTGTAGTTTTGAAGTCTTTATAAGTAATTTGATTATTTTTCGTTAAACAGTCATTCAAAAAAAGTTCACCTATCTAGACCTATTATTAACTGGCCAAAACCTGTTCAATGAAAAGGTCAGGCTGAAGACACAGAAGAGAAATGGAGAAGATGATTTAAAATTTTTAAATTAAGGTGGAAGTACTGTAATTACTTCAAACTTTATCCACTCATATAAACCCACTGACAATCCTAAAGAAAAGAATCCATCCACATCATAACATACCTGATACACATGAGCAGACTTAGATTAAAATAACTTCATATATACAACATGGTGATAAGACATAACATCGGGCATAAGAAGGCAGATACAAAAGAGTATACACTCTTACTTATCACCATAGATTAGTTTGGTCTGTTTTCGAACTTTATAAAAAGAGTACATCTACTGCATGAGTACATTTTATAAAGTTCAAAAACAGGCTAAACTAATCTATGGTGATAAATAAGAGTATATACTCTGAGCACTCAAAGATGTATTCATTTTATAAAGTTCAAAAACAGGCGGCTAAACTAATCTATGGCATTAGAGGTCAGGATAGTGCCTTCCTTGGCTGGGAAAGTAGTGCCTGGAAGCAAACAGAACGGGAGCTTCCTGGGTATTGCAATATTGTGTTTCTTGATCTGGGTTCTGATTCCCCATGTGTTCAATTTGTCAAAATTCTCAGAATTGTACATTTATAACAAAGACTTTTTGGATCTGTGCTATCTTTCAATAAAGGAAAATTTTTATGTAACATTTACTGTTTTATCTGCAGCTCTGAAGGTCCTCAACAACTTACCCTTATCCTACAAATCTAATACCAAAATTCTATACTGTTATGGTTCCTTTCAGTAAAATGTGTCATGCCTTTATTTATGCCTTATTTCCTCTAGATTTAACCATATTCTACCCATCCAAGGTTGAAACAATCCTCCACTTCCTATGATTTTTTTTTTCCAGCTCACATCAATCTCTCCATTCTCATCTCTTTTGCTTTTACCGACCATACAAATAAGAATATGCAATATTTATTTTTTATATCTATGTGCTAAAACTGTAATAAATATTTTACAAACATTTCCTTCAATCCTCAATTAAGTGTTATCTCAAAAGGAGATGAAGAAAAATGCTCAGAAAAGGCAACCTGTCCAGCAGAGCCCTAAACTTCTCAAAAGGCAGGATCAAGATTCAAATCTAGATCTGTCTGGGTCCGACACCGTGCTTTTAGTCAATACTAGACTGTCTTCATATCATGCCATCAGTACCTTATTAGATGTTATTTTGTCCATATTAGTCATATTTTGCAACTTATTAGCTATCTTCATATAATCCTACTATCCATATTACATACGTATAAGCCAACTCCATATCAAGTCATACTTCACCTACTTTGAACTATGCTATGAGGCAATTACCTATTTGGAAAACCAGTACTCAAATGTAAGCACTCCAAAAAATGACAATAAAATTTCAAAGTATGTATCATCACCAAGTTTATTCATATATGTTATGCATAGTAGAGCCTCTTAATTCTTCATAATCACAACCTATTTATCCTATTTTACATATATTAGCATAAGTCCACACTTACAGTTGCCATTCTACAGCACAATAAAAGTAAAAAACAAAGAATTAAAGGACCACTAAATATAGGGATAATAACTGCATTGTAAATTGACAGCTGAAAGAAACGCAGAGGCATACAGGAATCAAAAGAGAGGTGAGGTATTACAGAGGGTAGTAATAAATTGTCTTCACCCCACCCCACCCCAACACAAAAATCAATATTCATAATGATGACCCTAGCCAAGGAGAAAAAGTTAACATATTTTAACTTTTCCTCAAGTTAATAGTTGGTATTTTCTCAAGTTAGAAAAAAACAGGAACCAGCTCTAGAAACAACTGTATCGAAACAGCTAAAATATACACTTCGGATCTCAGTTAATAACCTGGTTCCTGGTGGTTCCAAATCAATACAATACACAGAATACTCATTTAGTCTTATCATATGATTTATCTTATACGTGATGCTGTCTTTGGGAAGACTGCAAAGGGTTAAGTGCATGGGTTTTAGAATCAGAAACAAAGAAAGGGTTCTGAACCCCACCTCTCTCTCTCATAATACCTATATGATCTTGGGCTAGTTAGGCATCGCCCCATTTTCCTCATCAGTTACACAGGTGTATTAATGCATATTCTCCTACGTACGTAGGAAGACAATGAGAATTTACGTAATGTTTTTAACACACTCCCCAACATACATTATTCAAAATATGGCAGCTGCTGCTACTATTTCTTGTGTTCAAAGACGATTAAACATTTACCAGTTAGAACAAGGCTGGACACATAAACAGTACTCAATAAATACTTGGTGAGTGGCCTGTGTATAAGAAGAGAAGGGTAACCAAATCTCTAATAGCATACAGCAGTGTCCAGCCTGATTACATCTACTACTTTTTATTTGCAAACACTTACCAAATAAAAGAACTAGGACTAACTGCAGAAAGTTATTCTTTCATTAGATTTTTTGCTAATTCAATGTAAGAGTTTTATTAACAAACATAGCTGCGGAACAAACCACTGTGAATAACCTACCCATGAGTGGAAGGTTTGAGTGATGGTGGATGACAGCTGTCTGATATTGCAGAGAAAATTCCTGCTTTAAGTAGGAGGTCTACTAATTTCTAAAGTAGCTTCCAAATATTCTTAGAAACAAACATTAGATTTATATATGCACATACCTTTCCGAAATTCATACATATTTAAGCACTCTAGGTGAACACTTAGCAGCAATACACTTGTTTTAAAGGTAATTACACTTTTTCTCTGTGGTACTTTTCCAATATAGAAACAATTATTGATGTATGCAAAGAATTCCTCCAGGCATCAAGAATCAAGTAGAGTTTTTTTAGTAAAACAAAATAACTATTAGAAGAAACAATGCATAGCAAAAGGCAACCACTACAGTTTACCCAAATCTTAATCATCTCCTTTTAATTTTGATATGAAGAACAATGAGAATCTTTTCAAATATATAACTTTTTTCATTCTGCTAGGTAAAACAATAACATATACTTGTGTATTCAAAACAATGTTGAACTATGACCATGAAACAACAAACTGTCCCATGAGAAAAAAGAAAGACGATGTTAAGGTTCTTATTAAAATAAGGTGGTTTAAGCATTTTTAAAACTATTCCAATCTAAAATTTAACTCACTACAAATTGTTATGTCATGTAAGAATTATTCTTATATAACTAACATATGAAACCTTACATGACATAAGAATTAATCTGACCTGCTTTGTACTGTTATGCCATTTAAAAACACCACTGAAAGTTACAGCCTACAGTAATATGTCACTCTAAATAAACAAGGTAGGAAATAGCTTAGTATTCAAACATCCATTATTATAATTTTATACTAATACCACATATGACAGATATGATCAAAAACTTATAACACATACACTGAACAAACAGTTTCACAATATTCCACTTGCTACCTGATTACAGATCCAGAAACTACCACATGGCTAAATGTTAAGAGTTCACAGCTCACCTACCTCAAAATGTGTTTCCAACCACTGGAGTCTCTCCCTGCAACTCCATTCCCCTCAGGGTTTTTCATTTTTCCTTTTTTTTCCTTCTTGAGGGAGGGGAGTGGTGGTGATGGTAGTGTGGTAAACATTAGAAAGTGCATTATAGAATTATGAGTGAAAAAAAGTGCAATTAAAAATTTTATTATATGAGGGTCAAACATTAAGCATGGAAATAATTAGCAATACTATTTTAAGATGTGATTTCTTGAAGTATGAAACTACTGATAAAAATATGTATGTGCACACATCTAAAACAGCTAAATACACTTTTATCTGACAAGCTGTTCCTTCTTAGTAACTAAATTACTTGGCAACCTTCTTTGTTTACAGCTTCTATGTCTCTTCATTCTCTATTCATTATAGGAAACACATGAAATTTCACTGGATTAAATGCAAGATGACTAAAATCCCTGAAGTCTTGTTTTGCTGCTATAATAGAGCAATAATTTCCTCAAACACTATTTATCCTGTACCTAAATCACTAGAGGGCTGGGTAGGGTGTCTGAATTTGGCAATGAAACATTCTGTGGTTTTCAGGATAATCTTCATTTCAAATATTCCATCTGACTGTCAGGTTACATGTTTAAATTTTGAGATCAGAAAATCTGGTGATTTTAGTGTAGAACAAAACAAAAACACCACCCATCCCATTTATATTCTCTATTTCCAGACTGCATACATCTAGAAATAAGTTTGATAAATTTACAAAGGACTTTGAACATGCATACTCCCTCCATTAAACAGTATTACTGAAGGTGCAAGACATATGCACTACAAAACAATGGAAGAAAAAAGGAAGAAAAAAATTACTAATTACTTATGCTTGGGTCTGGAATGCAGACATTTATAGACTCATAGTCACAAGTACACACAAACAATTAGTATTTCACAGTGTGCTCCAAATCTTTCAGTCCAGCAGTACCTTCTAAGGCCAGAAGAGCCTGTCTGTAATATAATCATCCTTCAATAGTTAAGGGATTTATACACAGGAAAACAAAACTTACCCCTAACTTTTTCTCAACATTATCTTGAAATACTAAATAATGTACCAGGAAAACATTCGTTCAAAAAATTAAAAGTTTTAAAACCCTGGTGCAGAGCTCTACCTATTTGAATGCTACTCTTTTATGCAAAGGTTTTACAATTGCCATTATATCCTCACTTCTAAGAGATCTTCCTTCTAGGTCATTCCTTACCTATCTCCCATTTTTTCTGAATTCCTCTAGCTTTTAGAGTCCCTTACAAAGATAATTGGCATGTGCTTCAAATACTACTGTCTTTTACTGTACACTGATAGAGCTATATCCCAACAGAAACTCCCTGAAGGAAGATGTATGCCTTCCTCAATCACAACAGTATTAACTAACCCATGTGATCAAAAATATACTGCTTGACATTAATAAAACCATTACAAATCCAAATTAACACAATGGGGTTAAAAAAAAAAAAAAGGAAAAGTAATTGAAGGAGCCAGATTCTTGAAAATCCAGGTAATTTAAGGTTAAAAAAATGTTTTCTGTATTTCTTACTGACATCTTTAACAGGATATGTTTAAAGCATTAGAATATCCTCAATTTTATATTTTATATAAATTTGATCATTCCAGGTACATTGCTCAGTTTACGCAATCTGGCTGGAAGCCTCTAAAAGAGGAATATGAAGAATATATTTAGGTTCTCTTTCAACCCTATTACTTTGGGTATATGAATGTTATACGTATTAACTAGTTTTACACAATTATTTTCAATTTACTTTTATGTCTGTAATTTTATAACTACATTTGTTGTATGGATACAATTTTTAAGGAGCCATTCAACTTTAACCCGGCCACTGTAACAAAAAAACACAAATAACAGTATGTGTAGATGACCCAAAAAGCATTAACAGTCAACTTCAATTATTCATACGGATTATCTAACAAATATTTTAACCTGTTTATGTTCTTCCACTAACAGTATTTGCTTAGGAAACAAAAATATGTGCTAATAATTCAAATAAAATGTAAAAGAAAATATGCATCAATCTATAGTGGGAGAGAAAAGAACATAAAATATTTTCTCACCAATATAAAGTATTTAGATTATATATTTAGCATTCTTCTACCATTATTCATCTTTTTAAGGCAGGTAATTGAGAATGGACTGTATTTAATAGCTTGGTGACAGAGGCACAGATACACAGGCAAGCAAATCATTCGCTCACCCCACTGCGCTTTTCGCAGTCTTATTCTTGGTAGCCTGAGACCTGGGAGCGGGAGGAGGCAAGTCACTGCAGGTGGATCACTTAAAAGGAAATTGAGAGTTGACTAATTTAAATTTAAAGTGCTATGAAATACCACCACTCCTACATGTATTCATTATTGTTTGTGGCACTACTACTCACAGTGATTTAACAAGGCTACAAATGCTTTCTTTTTAACCTTTTCAATATTCCAGGTCTGTAGTGATATGTGAGAATTACAAAGGTAGAAGGCTAAGTGCTACAAGTATAAAGTAGTATGCATTTTAGAGGTGAGGAAATTGAAGCCAGAGAGGTTAAACAGCATGCCACATCTTCCTCAGATTAAAGTAGAACCTCGTTCTCTGGATTTCAACTTCATGCAACAGTCTAGCAGCCCCTTCAATTCGAAACTCTTCTCTTGGCTTACGTATCAGGCCATTCTTGCACTGTTACAAAGAAACACCTAAGACTGGGTAATTTATAAGAAAAGAGGTTTAACTGGCTATCATTTCTGCAGCCTATACAGGAAGCAGGGCACCAGCACTTGCTTCTGGGGTGGCCTCAGGGGGCTTTTAATCATAGCAAAGACAAAGCGTGCGCAGGCATCTCACATGGCAGAGCAGGAGCAAGAGGGAGCTGGGGGGAGGAGCCACAAGCTTTTAAATAACCAGATGTTGTGAAAACTTAATATCACGAAGACAGCACCAAGCCATGAGGGATCCGCTCCCATGACCAAAACACCTCCCACCATGCCCCATCTCCAGCATTGGAGATTACAATTCAACATGAGATTTGGGTGGGGACAAATATCCAAACTATATCATTCTGCCCATGGCCCCTCCCAAATCTCATGTCCTCCTCACACTGCAAAATAAACTCATGCCTTCCCAACAGTCTCCCAAAGTCTTAACTCATTCCAGCATTAACTCTGAAGTCCAAAGTCTCATCTGAAACAAGGCAAATCCCTTCCACTTATGAGGCTGTAAAGTCACAAACAAGTTATTTACTCCCAAGATACAATGAGGATATAGGCATTGGATAAACACTGCCATTTCAAAAAGGAGAAATCAACCAAAAGAAAGGGGCTACAGGCCCCATGCAAGTTCAAAACCCAGCAGGGCAGTCATTAAATCTTAAAGCTCCAAAATAATCTCCTTTGACTCTATGTTCCACATTCAAGGCACACTGCTGCAAAGGGTGGGCTCCCAAGGCTTTGGGCAGCTCTGCCCTGTGGCTTTGCAGGGTTTAGCCCCCAGGAATGCTCTGACAGGTTTTAGTTGAATGCCTGTGGCTTCTCGAGGTATAGGATGCAAACTGCCAGTGGATCTACCATTCTGTGGTCTGGAGGATGGTACCCCTTCTCACAGCTCCACTAGGCAGTGCCCCACTGGGGACTCTGGGGGGCTCCAATCCCACATTTCCCCTTGGCCCCACCCTAATAGAGATCCTCAGTGAGGGATCCACCCCTGCAGCAGGCTTCTGCCTAGACACCCAGGCTTTCTCATGCATCCTCTGAAATCTAGGCAGAGACTCCCAGGCCTCAGTTCTTGCATTCTGTGCACCTGCAGGCTTAATAACACGTGGAAGCCATCAATTCTTATGGCTTGCACCCTTTGAAGCAGCAGCTCAAACCGTACCTGGGCCCCTCTGAGCAAGGCTGGAAGCCTGAGTGGCTGGGATGCAGGGAGCAGTGTCCTGAGGCTGTGCAAGGCAGCAAGGCCCGGCTAGCCCAGGCCCACAAAACCATTCTTTCTTCCTGGGCCTCTGGGCCTATGATGAGAGGGGCTGCTGTGAAGGTCTCTAAAATGCCTTGAAGGCCTTTTCTCCAACTTCATGGATATCAGCACTTTGGCATCTGTTTAATTATGCAAATATCTCTAGCAAGTGGTTGCTCTAGAGCCTGCTTGAATTCCTCCCCCAAAAAAGCTTTTTCTTTCTTTGCCACATGGCTAGGCTGCAAAGTTTCCAAACCTTTACGCATTGCTTCCTGTTTAAAAACAAGTTCCAACTTTAAGTCATTTCTTTGCTCCTACATCTTAGCATGGGCTGTTAGCAGCATCCAGGACACAACTTTAACACTTTGCTGCTTAGACATTTCTTCTGCCAGATACCAGAGGTCATCACTCTCAAGTTCAAACTTCGTCAGGTCCCTACAGAATGAACAGAATGCAGCCAAGTGCTTTGCTAAAGCATAATGAGGGTGACCTTTGCTCCAGTTCCTACTAAGTTCTTCGTTTCCACCTGAGACCTCATCATCATGGACTTCGTTGTCCGTACCACTACCAGCATTTTGGTCACAACCATTCAACCAGTCTCTAAGAAGTTCCAAACTTTCCCTCATTTTCCTATCTTCTTCTGAGTCCTCCAAACTCTTCCAACCTCTGCCTGTTACCCAGTTTCAAAGCTGCCTCCATATTTTCAGGTACCTTTAGAGCAATGCTCCACTCCCACTTACCAATTTTCTGTAATAGGCTGTTCTTGCACTGCTATAAAGAAGTATCTGAGACTGGATAATTTAAAAGAAAAGAGGTTTAATTGGCTATTGGTTCGGTAGGCTGTACAGGAAGCATGGTGCCAGCATCTGCTTCTCGGGAGGCCCAGGATGCTTCTGCTCAAGATGGAAGGTGAAGCAGAAGTAGGCATCTCACACAGCAAAGTGGGAGTGAGAAAGAGTAAGAGGGTAGGTGCACACTTTTAAACAACCAGATCTTGCTAGAACTCACTATTGCAAAAGCAACACCAAGCCATCAGGGATCCATTCCCATGGCCCAAACACCTCCTACCAAACCCCACCTCCAGCATTGGGGATTACAGTTCAACATGAGATTTGGGTGGGGACAAATATCCAAACTGTTTTAGCTTAAGAGATCACAATTTTCTCTCTTCTCTTCTGTTGACTCCTTTCTCCTTATTGATTCCTACCCTATGATACACACCCTCATCATCTTATCTATCCTCAAACATTCAAATCTTAAGCTCTTTTTCCATTTACATCCCTTTTCTCAACATCTTAACCACAGAACAATCAGACCAGAAAGTCAGAGCAACTAAAACCTCCATTACAGTATTTGCTGCCACCTTTTACACATTTATATAATCACCTGAAATTCAAGGTGCAAAGCTGAACTCATTATCATCCTTCCCAAAATGACTTCTCCATTTTATGGCACCATCAATTTCATTGTCCCTCAGGACAGTAAACTTAAAGCACTCTTTTCCTCCTAATCTCCTTAATACTGTACTATTCTTTTTCCCATGTCTCTCACTCCCTTCTTCCAGTCAATTAATGCTTCAGTGATTATCTGATGGATGCTGGGGGAAGCGGATGTTAAAAATGGTAAAACAGGCCTCCTGCCCTCAAGAAGCTAAAGATCTAGTGAAGGGGGAAGAAACTGGACAAAGAACTAAAGTAAGACAATGGTAACTGCAATTTAGAAAGGAATAAATAAAGATGTAAAAAAGTAGAGAAGGAAGCAATAAATTCCCACTGGGATAAGGAAGGATCTCCAGAAATGGCATGTGACCTCAACCTTAAAGAATTAGGACTTCTATAGATAAACTGTGCTGGAAATGCAATTTAAGGCAAAGGAAATACCTACACAAGGTCAAGCAAATGTTAAACTGCATGCCATGTTCAAGGAATAGCAAACATTCTTCTTTGACTGAAAGATTCTCATGTAGGGGCATACAGTCTCCACAGGGAAAGAGGTGGAATGGGGGTTGATGCTTTAGACTGGCAAACTCTCCCCAATCCTCTCTGAGAAGGACTATGTGTAATGAAGTGAACTATGCAGACAGGCAGATATATTGAGATGTGTATGGTTAAAATAGTACAGAAGAAAACCATATGGGAGTAAATCAAAAAAGGCCTTGAATGCCAAGCTAAAGAAATGTGGACTGTATTCTGTGAGCAAAAATTAGCCTAGAAAATGTGAGTATGTGTTTTATTTTGTTTTTTTATTTAAGAGAATAACAAGATCAGATCTAGATTTCTGGGAAATAATCCTGGCAGCCATACAGTAGACCAAGTGAAAAAAGGTGAGAAGATGTTACTGCCACACGATGACATAATGAGGATATGAACTGACAAGGGGAACAGAAGGAGAGACTGAATTCAACAGCTATTTCAGAAGCAAATCAGAGGAGTTCAGCAACACAACAAAGAGGATAAGCAGTGGATCTCCAGCTTGAATAACAGAAGACGGCGGAAATACCTAGAATGTGAAAAGCGGGTACACTTTGGGGTGCAAAGGTTTACACATCCCAACTCTGAGATGATTATCAGACACATACCAGTCACTCACTAAGCCCTGTGACACTGGTTAAGTTACTTGTTTGAGTTTTAGTCCTTTAAAATTTCAAAGCCTATATTCTCAACTGTAAAACAGAGACAGTAAGTGTAGCTAAAACAGTTGAATATTAAGTAAAATAGTGAAATCAGTGCCTGGCACAAAACTAGTATTATAGTAATAGTATTTATAATAGTAGAATGTGGAACTTAAAAATGCCCATAAATTTTGCAAGAAGTTACTAGCATCTTTTAAGAAATTATTTTCAGTACAGAGGGAGAGTTTTGCTTACAAGACTTTAGTGGTTAAGCAATAAAGTTGTGAAGACAAACTATTCTGCCTGTAGAGCCTTCAAAAAAGAGTTTTGTAATACTGTCGTTATCATTCCATATCTCCCACTTTCAGCCCATGCCTAGCATAGTACCTGGTCCACGTGAAGAACATAAAAATTGCTTGCTGAACACGAGAAAACTGAGCCAACTGGAAGGGAGAAATGAAGAGAAGATCTTAGTTCTACAAAGAATCTTGAGGAAACAGTATTAGAAGCATAAAAGTTTTTCCAAGTTACCCTTGGAAAAGAATAGCAATGCTTTATTCTTTGAATCAGGGTAAAGACAGTAAGTCTGGGCAGACAATTGAGGAATTCACACTGGATGGGCAACCTCTACCTTTTTAATAAAGAAATAAAATTCACTGCATAGAGTGGGGGAACTACAAAATCAGTATGAAATCTAAAGAAAGCAAATTAGATAATTCTTCCATTTTAATATGTATTTGACTTCATTTCTGTAGCCAACGCCATGGTCCAGTCTTCTATCATCTGTCAGATTATATCAGCAGCACCCTAGGCAGCTCCTCTGCTTCCTAACTTTCCCCTTCCCAGGGTATGGTATATTCCCAAGAGAGCACGTATTTCCTTCCACTATGTCCACCATTATTCTTTTAAGAAGTCAACCCTGCTGTGAGACTTCCCTGATCCTTTTACCCACCAGACAGTTAATCATTCTCTCCTCTGGCTACTATTGGGTTACCTCTGTTTCCTATATAGTTTGATTACTTTATTTTTCCACCTGCAATCATTTCCTTATGTCTATTCCAATGAAATCCTTAAAAGGGGGAAAGAGTTTCCTCATTTTTATTCTTTCAGCAGTTAATTCAGCATCTGGTATATAAATGTTCAGTCAATGTCCATTTTGTCTAACTGAATGATTAAACAAATGAGTAAACTCCTAACTAGAAGAAACTGGAAAATAAAAAGTTAGAGTTCAAATCTACATCATTTTGGAACCTTTCTACTTTTCTAGGTATTAAACAGCAACCAAGACAGTCAGTTTTTTAGTTCTTAGTGGAAACGTAAAGGGGTTAATCAAAAATTATAAAATTCAACTGTACTTTTAAATAAATTATATTCTAATAATTATATTTGAACTAGTGTGTCCATATTCTGGGAATTCACTTTGAACACAATAATTAAAGTATACCAGGAGGGGTTTACCCAGGAAGAACATTGTATCTTTTCAAGTGATTCAGTACCAGTAAGAGATGCACTACTGGACTGATAAGACAATCTATCCTTGCAGTACAAATGGCGAGAGGAAGCATTTGGGCTTCAAAATACATTTTGGCATGCATTATAGACAGTATTTAATAATATCATTAGCAAATACTGGGGACTTTCACAAATTAAGTAGTTGTCTGAACAAAACTGAAAGCAACAATTACCAATACGCTGACTGTAAAGTCTACTATAATGAAGTTCCTAAACTAGACAAAAATTAATCCATCAACAATTTTTAACTGAGGCACTCTATGTATGAACCACAGCACTAACACAAGTACCAAAACCAATGAAACTTAGAATTCTTCTGAGCCTCAAGAAGCTTGCAAGGCTAGCCAAGTCATTATTAAAATAGTATGAAATGTCCTGGTGTCAGGGAGAAAAATTCTAAGGTTCTATGAAATACAGTATCACATTTTATC
The DNA here is from genome assembly GCF_009828535.3 of Hylobates moloch. Lineage (NCBI taxonomy): Eukaryota > Metazoa > Chordata > Mammalia > Primates > Hylobatidae > Hylobates > Hylobates moloch. Next base: position 35,415,642 of record NW_026652292.1, read on the forward strand.
CTAAGTGAATATAACATATTGCACTTTGCTTAGACTTAATTTATTGGCAATGTCACAGATTACTTTACAATTGTTATATTCAAGAACTCTAACTCAGACTATACCCAATTAGTATAACGGTATGTTTCAAAAAAAAGCTCGAATACCATAATTCCTTATTAACAAGTTTATAATATTCAAAACAACCGTTTAAAGTATTTTTAATGTGAGTTTTAAAATTGTGATTTCACAATGTAGGAAGGCAACTAATGTTATATATCACTTACAAAGTATCCGGTCTTATGCCAAGTACTTTAATTAAGAAATAGCTCATTTACTTTTCACATTCCTAACCCTTTGAAGTTATCTCTTATTTTAGAAACGAAGAACTCAGGAGTAAAGCAAGGTCAAATAACTTGCCCCAAATCACCCAACTATTAAATCTCACAGCTGAGGTTACAATCCAGAATGATGACTTTATAGTCAACTCTCTTTTCACTACACATTGATGGATCCTTTAGGGATTACAATGACCACGTCCTCTATTTTATAATGAGCTTTATTAGGTATCTACACAATGAATCTCTCAAAGATTAAATTTAAAAAAATGAGAATAAAAGCAAACACTGCCTTGGCATTAAACAAAAAAATTTTTTGGTTGCCCAAACTTTATCTTTTTACATACTGTAATCTAATCCACAAACAGCTGCCCTTCAGCTGCAACCCAAACTGCCTCACAGTTCTCAAATTATTACTAAACTTTAATTCCTCATGAATTTTCTTCAAGCCTTCTTTGAACAATGAAATGTCTGTCACAACAGCAACTTTTTAAAACAATAGTGTCACTATAAAATGACTACTTCAGATTAATTCTAAACTTCCTTATGATTTAGAAACACAGATCTCATACAATCTCTCACTCTTTATTTTTGCAATCAGTTTTAAATGGCTGTGTATACTTTATTCCAAACTAAAGTACATTTTGTCAGGGCAAGCCGAAAACAGCATTTTCTGCACTATCTATATTAACCTGGAAACACCTATGGACATAGGTGCTTACTAAATTCTCAGTTAATATGGCATTTTAAATAGTAAACAGCGTTACCTGTGTGCCTCAGTAAAACTGGAGTAAGCCAAAATTATCAAATCAGATGTGTACCTAAGCTCTTCCACAACTCAACATTTTGACACCAAGCAGAGAAATCACTATATATAGGAGCTCGACGAACTCAATTTAAAATACAACTATATATTTCCAGCACCATATCTAAGCAGGTTTTTAATGCACAAGTTAAACTCAAGTTTATTAAGTGCTCCTTTCACCTTCATCTAAAACACATATGCCTGTATATAAATCACTCACTAATTACATCTTTTACAGACCTGAAATTGTAGAAATTATCCTTGTTAGGAAGTTTTCTTGTAAATCTATTTTACATAGATTTTTCACATGTGTGTTATAGTCAAGTTTCCAAACAGTTGCACAGAAGTCAAAAGCTTTACATCTTTCTATAATAATTCTCAAAACCGATCTGCTGAAAAAAATGTTGGAAATTAGTGCATTGATAATCTAATTAGTAGCTATTTCCAGGACTTAAGCTCTATTATATTGTATTATAATTTAGAAACTGTCTTGTAAAAGGACCTAGTTCCCCCAAAACTAAGTCCCTGAACTTTCAGAATAAAATATTAAGTTATAAAAATGTACTCTTGTAGCTAAGTGAAAGCTGACCATTCAGTTTATAAAACAGTAAACTTACATTGTGATATGCAAAATAAAACAAATTAGAAAATGCACTATGCTTTCACTCTAGCCGTTGTCAACAAGGAGCCCAGGTTTAACAAATCACTGTAGATAGCAGTCATTACGTCAGGTACGACATAGGGTAAAAAACTGATCTCATACAGAATGTCTACAAGTTTTTTTGTTTGTTTACTTCCTAAGGTGTTTAATAGATCTCAGAAACTGATTCTGTACAGCTGAACCGGGTTACACTCCAAGCTACAGCCCGTGTGAAATATGACTTCGTCGGAATCAGTAGGCTAAATCCTGTTCATCGTGGAAGAGAAAAGAATCTTGTATGTAACTACTAAATCTTCAACGAGATAATGTCAAATAAACTCTAGTACTGTAAGTGATAGAGGAAACACTGGCTAGTAACGGGATTAGGTCATTAAAAACATAACCAGAGTTTCCCCAGTTCGGAAGGTGTAAACAAACCCATCTCCACTGCAGAAGGTAAACAATGAACCTGCAGCAGGGTGAGGGGGCGGTCTTTAGCCAACTACAGTCCCAGCGGCCCGGGAAAGGGAAGCAGAAGGGAAACAGCATAAACCAGACATTTAGCAGTAATGACCAGTTCTAGGTTTCACTACCGAGTTATCAATGCTGCGGGTCCCCACAGGACGGTGGGCAAAGGGGAAAGCAGTCACGCAGTCGGCAAGCACCGAGCAGGTCCGGCTTCTGCTCCGGGGACGGGGAGGGCAGGATGTGGTCGCTCTTCCCTCAAACATCCTCCTGCAACCTAAATAACAGCCTCTACCTCCCTCCGGCTGCCCCCAGCTTGGGCTGCCGGACTCTGGGATAGGTGCAAACCACTCTGCCGGAGCTCGAGCCCAGAGGGTCGCCGGGTCTGCCGAGTTCCACTCGGGGCTCCCCCGCACCCGCAGCAGCCTGAGGCCCGGAGAAGGGCTCCGGCAAGGGAAGCGGGCGCCGGGTAGGGGGATGGGTCCGGCGAGGCGGCCCCGGGCTCGGTTCCCGCGGGCCGGCAGGCGGGGCTCTGGCTCTGCCCCCCACACCCCGCCGGTCCCGTGCGGGGCCCGCCCCTGCTTCTGGCCCCCAGCCCCGGACCCGGCTCCTCCCCAGCAGCGCGCCCTCGCCGGCGCCCGCGGCGCCCCGCGTTACCTCGGGTCAGATCCAGCGGGACGTTCTCCTCGCCGCTGTCATTCCGCCCTGCGCGAAACAGACACACAGCCCCAATTAGGATTCGCTCGCAGGCCAGCTGCGGCTGCCCTGGCTCCGGCCAGCGCCCCGGCTCGCTCCCCCACCCAGGGCCAGGGGAAGGCAAGTGCCAGGGGTGGCGGGCGCCGGGCGGTGGGGACTGAGGGTTGCAGCGGGCTTACCTCGTACTCGGAGGTTCTTCAGAGAGCGGCCGCGGCCGATCGCCGCCATATTGACGGGTTTCAGTCACAACACCGGAAACCTCGCCCAATCGCGCGAGAACCCCTTCCCCTCCCCGCGCACCGCGCCCGCCCCCCGCGGCACCTCCCCCGCCCCCTCGGCGGCGACGGCGGCGGGTGGTGCAGGCTCAGTCCGGGCGCTGAGGGAGCACCGAGCCGACCCAAGGTCTGCACGGAGTTCGCGGCGCCCGCCCGCCCACGCCGGACCCGGAGGGCACGTCCGCCGGGAGGGGCAGTTCCCACGAGGAAAGTCCCATTGATGCGAGTTGGCAGCGTAGAGGATGCTCCCCTCCGGCCGCCGCGGAAGCCGTCGTCCAAACGCAGGCGAGCGGGGAGGAGGAGGAGGCCGGGATGCGGCCGGCGGGCCACCTGCTCTCGCCGGCCTGCCAGTCTCCTGCTTGCTCTGAAGCCCTGCCATAGACGGCCCCGCTCTCCCGTGTATCCACTGAAACATTTATAAAAACGCTGCGCACAGTTTTAGTCTCCTTTCCTGGAATCGCTTTGCTCCAAGTTAACACGTAACAAAGTTTGTTTTCCAGCCTCGCCCTTGATCTTCAGAATGCCCCTCTCGGCTAGGAGGGCTTCTCCAAATGGAAGTGGTTAGGCAGTTTTGTTTTTGGCCGCCAGGCGTAGGACGCGAGAAGGGGGTGCAGCGGCCGGGTACCCGGGCGGCGGTCCCCGCGGTGGGATCGCGCCAGCGCGGGGAGGCTGGGGAGAGGGTGTTCTCTGCCGGGAGCCGAGGCGAGGCTGCTGGGTACTGTGTCCGGCTTTTCTGGCTCTGCAGCTCCTAGGATCATGGCTCATAAAGATGTTGTGGATTAATCTATTTTATGCATAAGCCTATTAACATTAGGGATTTTAATTCTAGAAACTGCTTAGTTAATATATATGTGTATACAGATACATACACAAACACACACACACACACACCTGGCCACTGACACACACACGCACACACACACCTGACCACTGACCCAGCAGCCTTCTCTTCAACTACATTTACTTTAAAGAGAGGAGCGATTTGTCCTCTCCAGTTCCTCAGCTCATCTTTCTATTCCATGAGACTGAAAGTTAATTAAAAGTGGAGATCTAGCCTTAACCAGTTCTGTTTTCCCAGCTCCCAATTAATGCAATATCTGACACAAGTGTTCAATAAATATCTGTTGGGTGAGTAAGTGCCCTGGATTTCTAATTTATTCCAATTCTCTGCTTACTTTAAAAAAAAAAAAAAAGCAATATTGGGGATATTTGTTGAAGTTGTTAATAAGAGTGAACATTTGGAAACACTTAAATGACCAAAGGCAGGGATTATATAAATTATGTCAACCATTAAAAGTGAAGAGGTAGATTTAGTAATAGGAAATAATGTTCATGATATTAAATCAAGCAAAAGATTACAAATTTCATGTTTTTATAAAAGTGTATGTACGAAATTAAAAGTATACATTATAAAATATTTTATATGTACATGTATGTTCAAAAAAATCTGAAAATATACATGAAAATGTTAGCTGATTTTCTCCCCCTCATTTGTGGAATTACACATGCACTTTTTTGTTCTTGTTTGCTTGTCTCTACTTTTTAAAATATCCCATAGTTAATATATATCGTTTGTAAAATAAGTGGTAAGAAGAAAAATAAAAGGAACATAAAGTAGCATCATCTGGAAAATAAAATAGGAACACTACTTCCTTAGAATATTGCCAATTGGCTATATATTCCAGGTCTTTTTTTAAACCAAGTCTACAATCAGATAATCTGCGGCTGATACTGCACTTAGATTTAAGGATGTAACACAATTACAGTACTTTAAAGAAATGTCTTCTGGCATTACCAGTAGTAGTTTTAATATCAACAAGCATGCTCCCTCCGTTATAGCTTTAAAAATCTTGGTGCAATTTATTTATTCTAGTTACTGCCTAAAACAAAAATCACAAAACTTGAGGTCTGGCGGAGGGTTGGATTTCAACCCTCCATGTATCACCACATTTCACCCTTAAAGAAAAGTAGAGATCAATCAATAGAAATTATACCAGATTCTTACAGTTGTTCTGATTTTCAACCAATGTTTTATCATATTATAAAATCCCTGTATATTCTACATTAACTCCTTCCTAATACAATTTAACTTCATTTTCTCTCGGTGTTTTATGAAAGTTGAGTACAACTAATCTACTTTTAAGTTACTTGAGGTACATAAGTGCCTAAATCCAATAGTATTTTATCATTATAACTGTATGCTTCTATTAAAGACAATTATTCAATTACTCTATTTCTTGCAGGAGAAAAAAATTACATTCAATCTTTCATCGAAACTAGTTTTTTCTCTGTTACTATTTCAGTCGTTTGAGTGGTTAGATTCTCCATATTTGCTCTTAGAGTGAGTGGCAGGTCTGGTGAAAAAGAACAAGTTATTAGTGTTTGCAAGTGACACTCAACTAGGAAGCAGAAGTTCAGGTAAATTTTAGTAAGGAATACATTTTATAATGTGTTTGCTTTTTAAACAGTAGCACTACTTTATTGATTATAGTCAGATTGATACTTGTTAAAACCCCTAAATTTTCTTCTTTGATACTTGCCAATTGCTAGCTATTCCTCCTTTTGAAACTTCTTTTTCTTCCTTGCATCTTTTAGCCGACCCATATGACTTACTCATTTTGTTTACTTCTCACTACTTCTCCAATTTTTATTTTGATTCTAATCTGGTCATTGAAAATGTGACTTCCTCTTCTTAGTTTTCGTTTCCCAGCTAGGTTTCATTTGCTGTGTCAGTGACTGTTTTTTTTTTTTTTCTGGTGGTATTAGTCATTGATAAAAAATGTTCTATAAGAAGATCGAGTCCAGGACCATACCTTTGGAAGATAACTGCTTAATTCTGAGGATACAATTACTCCATTCATAGTCACTCCCTTGGTTCTATTCTCTACCCTCATACATGCAGTTAATAATTCTAGTATATAACTAGAATTCTAGTAATAATTCTAGTACAGAAACCATATTTTATCGGTTTGGGATACAGTTGTAATACCGAACAGAAACAAAAGCCTTATCAAAATCTTAGTTCCCTTTAATCTCTCTGCCTTGGTACATAGGCCATTTGAAGATAAAGCAAGTAAAAAGCCACAAAATTTGGTCAGACTATTTCTTGGTAACTTCATAGTTAAACTGCACATTTGAGACATCTGAAGGCCATTTACATGACAAGCAATGAATTAAATTTAACAAATGTTATAATCCCATCCAGTGTTAATTATGTCTTGGTCACAGCAGAACAGAGCCCCTGAGTATTGTGTCTTTAAATTTTAATCACTGTCCCAAAATCTCATATAAATTTCCTTTTAAATAATTCTTTAAAGACTCCCTATGACAAACGGTTTTAAATGAAGAATAAACCTATGTTTATGGAAGATGAAGATATATTAAAAAATGAAATCTAGAAGGGTATGCAGTAAAATTTCAACAGTGATTATCTACAGATGGTAGAATTTTGAGTGATTTTTCTTTCCCGTTTTCTCATTTTACTTGTTCCCAAACAAATTTTTACTCGTGAATTTTTTTAGGAAAACGATTTTAGAAAAATTTTGCTGGCTATTCTAAACTCAAATTATAAACAGTTGATTATAATAATGACTTGCTTAACAGGTTATTATAAACAATCAAAATTATTTTGCATCTGTTCATTAAAAAAAGAACTTTTGCGCATACACTGCAATACATATATATTCACTTTTTAAATTAAATTAGAACTTAAAACATAAACACGAAATAAAAATGGTTAAAAGTAATTTTGTAATGTTATTTTACTAATGACACGAATACAAAGCAATGGGGCTGAATATACTTCATTATTTTTGACATTTCTTGTTATATACTTTGTGATACTGAAATTTAAAAGTCTAGTTCTAAGAAGAGTTTATGTGGGTATAGGGTTTTAATAGCTGAGACCTCACAAAAATGCAAAGTTAAAAATGGAAGAACTACTTTATTGGCCGCATTTCTAAACCATAAAACTCATTTTCCCATTTCATCCACCCAGTGATACAAAAGCTTTTTGAAATGTAATTTGGCTAACAAATATCCATCTTCCCTAATGTCAATCAGTTTT